>NC_024320.1:28456170-28456566 GCF_000523025.1 Cynoglossus semilaevis
CACCCGCCCCGAGCCGCCCACCCCCCCCCCCCTTCTCCCCCTGCTGCTGCTGCTGCTGCTGCTGCTGCTGCTGCGCAGCATCCTCACCAGAGCGCAGCCCGACAGGACAGGAGGAGCTCCTCAACTCCGACTGTGTCTCAGCCCAAACAGGACGCGGAGGCTGCGGCTTTGTTTTTCGACCACAGGGAGAGAGTGGTCACCGGTTCGTCCTCCAGCCTCAGCTCCGACGCACCTGCCCCCGGTGCGTCTGTCCGCGGCACATCCAGGCGCAAAACCAAAAGACTGAACGCGTCCTTGAACGAGTACGACTCCAGTCTGCATCCCATCATCAAGCCCGTGTTTGGCCAGGTAAGAAATGAGCCACAAAAGAAAAAAAAAAAGAAATATTTAAAGGTA
>NC_024320.1:28459481-28461473 GCF_000523025.1 Cynoglossus semilaevis
CGTGCCCCTGCTGCTGCTGCTGCTGCTGCTGCGCAGCATCCTCACCAGAGCGCAGCCCGACAGGACAGGAGGAGCTCCTCAACTCCGACTGTGTCTCAGCCCAAACAGGACGCGGAGGCTGCGGCTTTGTTTTTCGACCACAGGGAGAGAGTGGTCACCGGTTCGTCCTCCAGCCTCAGCTCCGACGCACCTGCCCCCGGTGCGTCTGTCCGCGGCACATCCAGGCGCAAAACCAAAAGACTGAACGCGTCCTTGAACGAGTACGACTCCAGTCTGCATCCCATCATCAAGCCCGTGTTTGGCCAGGTAAGAAATGAGCCACAAAAGAAAAAAAAAAAGAAATATTGAAAGTGATTAAAAACGCTGTCATTCTGAAATTAAATCAATATCAATCAATATAAATCAATATCTGGCTAATATCGGCCGCCGATACGAAATACGATTCAATTATTGCGATATTCACGTTTTCACAGTTGGCCTCAGAAACCTGTCCAAATGTCCTCAGTCCAGTCCACTAACATTAAGTCCTGTTACATAATCCATCCCAGTGGGTCAGGGTCCACAGAACCGATGTCCAATCAGGCGTCGCTAACTGGGCCAAGAATAACGCGTTAAAGTGCATTAAGACTGTGGAAGAAAACGTCGCTAACTGGGCCAAGAATAACGCGGTAAAGTGCATTAAGACTGTGGAAGAAATTCTGCCTCTGCGGGGCAGTAACGGGGCAGATGAGCCAAAAAAGAAAAAAAAAAAGAGAAAGTAACAAAAAAAAAATCGTCAAAATTTAAAACAAATAAAAATGTAAAACAACAACAACAACAACAACAACAAAAACCAGGTTCATTATTAAAACCTTAAACTACAGACGTTTTCTCAGGATGTAGTAACGAAGATCAAACCACTGGGGGGCGTCGTTCCAGCCCATATGTAGGATCAATAAAAGTGTCATATGTACCAGATGGGGCCCATCCCGCGTAGGTACCCAGATATTTGTGGTCCAATGTTAGTCCACAAATCCACTTCCTGTCCACGTGTAAATTCCACAGGAAATAGTTTAAATGTGTGCAGTCACTTACCCCCGCAGGGTTGTGGGTTCGATTCCAGTCCTAGTGAGTTGTGTGCTGGCGTGACAGCTCCTGGATGTGGGCCACAAGTTGTCGCAGTGACGCGTCAGCCGACAGTAGCGGATAAACGTGGGCCACCTGAGGCTTTTACTCTTCGTTTTGGAGTGTGTAAAAGCCTGCAGTGCTGTATCACTGCCACTAGTGGCCCTCGTGTGCAGTACAGTGTATGCATGCACAAATAAAACTGTGAAACCTCACAGGCACCCTTACCTTTGGAGCCACGTTGCTGTGGTCAGTGTCCACTGAATATGTGGTCAAACAGAAGGTTGTGGGTTCAATCCCACCTGGTCCTCGTTCTAGTTGTTCTAGTTGTTCTAGTTGTTCTAGTTGTTCTAGTGTCAGAAAGGAGGACCGGTATAAAAACTCAAAAACTAAAACTATTATTTGATGATTATTTTGAAAATCCAGTCGTGGACCGGATTGGACGGTTCAGTGGACAGGATTTGGCCTGCGGGCCGCCAGTTGATAATCACGGATGTAGACTATGGCTGTGGTGACGATGGTGATTCTTGGTGTTGATGTTGCGATTTTGTTTGTGTGGGTTTGTTAAATGTTCACTCCCAACTGAGCACGGGTGTGAATCTGAGTGTGAAAAGTTGTGAATAAAAATTTGAAATGTTGAAAAACCAAACAAGGCGATCGGACGAACATCGGATGAACGATCGGACAAACGATCGGATGAACGAACAATCAGATGAACGAACGATTGGATGAACGATCAATCGGACGAACAATCGGACAAACGATCGGATGAACGAACGATCGGATGAACGAACGATCGGATGAACGAACGATCGGATGAACGAACGATCGGATGAACGAACGATCGGATGAACGAACAATCGGATGAACGAACAATCGGATGAACGA
>NC_024320.1:28461604-28466219 GCF_000523025.1 Cynoglossus semilaevis
GAACGATCGGACGAACGATCGGACGAACGATCAGACGAACGATAGGACGAACGATCGGACGAACGATCGGACGAACGATCAGACGAACGATAGGACGAACGATCGGACGAACGATCGGACGAACGATCAGACGAACGATCGGACGAACGATCGGACGAACGATCAGACGAACGATCGGACGAACGATTGGATGAACGATCGGACGAACGATCGGACGAACGATCAGACGAACGATCGGACGAACGATTGGATGAACGATCGGACGAACGATCGGACGAACGATCGGACGTTCTCTCCCTCGCTGTGACCTGAGATAATGAACCCGGAACCCCTGCTACAGTCTGATTAACCCACAGCAGGTGGCGCTGCACAGGTGACGGGGCAGGGGCGCAGTGTTCACGTCACTGACCCCTCAGTCCCCTCGGTTCAACCTGATTAAAAATGGACTCCGGTGTCTTAATATGGACGCAGTCACTTTCACAACAGCCGTGGGGTCGGATTTCCAACGCTGTGTGGAAAACTTTGACACAATGAAAGGCTGTCAGTCGCACACACACACACACACACACACACACACACAGGTAAGTGAACCCTCCTACTGATACCTTCTATAATTTGAGATTATTAACCCCCGGTGACCTTCGCTGACATGGTGATGAGAGTCGAGGTCCCGCCTCCGCGTTCACGCTCGGCCTGTTCATCACTAACACATGAAGGTTCTTCAGCTCTCATTGTTCAAGCGGCTCATCTCGTCTTTCTTCTTTCTTTCTCATGGCACTGAAATCCTTCTTTCTGCGTTGATGATGATTAATAAAAATAATAAAAAAAAAACCTCAAGAGGAGACAATTACCACCACATGCTCTAATGTGTTCCAGAAATAACTGCTCTCAATCCAGGGCAGAGCTTCAATCAGTCTTCGAGTCTCCACAGAGGCGTAAGGGCCGCCAGATCTGCAGAAACAAGCAGAAAAGATCTGTTTGACAGATGAGCTGGTTTGTTTTTACTGACGCGGTGAATAATGAAGCAGCGAAAATTGTGTGTGTGTGGTTTTACCAGTAAAATGACAACATGAAGACGTGTTGAATTATTTTGTTAGACCTCGTGTGTCAGCGGTCAGAACGGTCCCAGATGTTTGAGGAGCAGCCAATAGGAGTGTGTGTTGTAGTTTTCTCATCTGTGAGTCGTTGGTTCACAGTCGTTTCTCTGCTGACCTTTGGTTTTGAAAGAGTCTGATGGAAACATCTGGAATCAACTGGTGCAGTTTCTCAACACTGTCGCTGATGAAGCGCTGACTTCCTGTGATGTCACTGATCGACTCCACGTCTCACATTGCGATGAAGTGACCATCCAGTGTTACTGGATATATTTCTTCTCTTGTTTTTGTTTTTCCATTTATTTGTAATAAATAATAAATATAATAATATAAATAATATAATAATATAAATATAGTATATATATATATATATATAATATATAAAGGGAAAAATAACACTTGAAAAAAACAAAATTGAAATCTATATTGAATGAACGTTGATCAGTTTGGAACCCACTCACCGTCTGATTTAAATTCGACCTTCCACACGTGTGTTACAACACAAACAGCGAAGGTTTCACGTTATGCGTCAACACAACATTTTTTTTTTCTTGCGTAACATTCAGATCTGCATAGTATCCCAAAAGCACTGATTGGCTGCCAGAGGAAGGGGCTAAAAATAGCACAGCAGGACCTGGATATGAGAAAGTGGAGGAAGAGGTTTTTACTTCTGCTCTGCTCCTGCACCATCGCAGACTATTTATAGATCTATGGATTTCATGCCTTTTAGAACCAGGATTTTTAAATCATTTATATTCCTCTGGAGCCAGAGCGACAGTAAAGGATGCAGCTCAAACATCACTGTTTAAAATGTGTTCTGTGTCATGCATTAGATGATTCACCGCAGCCACAAGGCTGGAGGTAAATGTTAAGGTTAGAATAAGGACAACGGTGATTTTTCTTTTTACTTCTCAGTTTTCAATGTTTGAGCCAAATACAAATATTTTAACAGACATCATCACAACCTAAATTTTTTATATAAATAAAAATAATCAATAATGATTCATATTCATGGTGTTTGTGCAGCAAATAATTAATAAAAATAATAATAATTTACTCAACACATTTTTTTTTCAAAATTTTCCTGATTTGATTTGATATCTAATAAAGATTAAATAAAATTATTCTCAAAGCTTACAAACTAATGCCTCCAAAATAAATCACTAGGTGTGTATACTGGCCTTATGATAATTTTTTATTATTATTAATTCTATTCATCAACAATGATTTTCCACCAACCATACAAATTACTCTCTGTGATGTTTCTAGTTCTGTTTTCCTTTGACTTTCCAGCTAATATTTCCGACTATTTCATTAATATCATTTTTTTATTTGTACCTGTAAATCAGTGACAGTGCATTTGTTGTAGGGTTGTCGGTTTGAATCCAGATTTGCTGGGTTATTTACCACTCGCTTCCAGAAAAATGTAATTTAAATTTTGATGACGCGATATATGTATCAGCCAGCAGAGGGAGCAATTACTGACAGGTTCGCCTTCACAGCGAGACTAGAGGAAGAGCCGAGTGTGTGTGGCGTTAGAGCAGCGGGAAAAAGAAGTGACAGAACAGGCAGAGAAAGTGGAGGAAAGAAGACAGCGAGGAGATCCAGCCTAGGAGGAGAGAAGAGGTCAGTCACCGTGTTAGAAACTTCCGTGACAGTTATGCGAGTCAAACACTCGTCAGCGCTCACTTTCCCGCTCACACTTGACAGACAGAGGAAGGCGGAAAAGGTCCTCAAAGGTCCACCGCAACTCTGTCACTCACCGCGGCCGATGTTGCCGGGTCTTCTCCGTCTTTTGTCTTTTTTATTTGCCCTCACTAAAACCCCATTTCCTTCCCCGGTTTCTCTGCTGCGGTCACACTGTCCTCCTTGTCATCTGAGAGACAGACGGAAAGAGCAGTCAGGACTAAACAGGATTTAGACGTGAGGTCCAGTTCACAGTCGGTTCCTCTGAATTTCAGTTTTCTGCCAGTTGATGACAAATCTGAACCAATTAAGTAATTTTTAAATCTTAATTTCGTATTATTAATTACATTATTTAATGATTTTACACACGGAGACACTGGATTTAGGTTCTTGTCACATCGGTGTGTTACCGTAGGATGAGCTATTAGGTGTTAGCTTTCAGTTTATTCCAGCATTTATGTGTCATTGTCGATGCTAGCAGTGCTAACCTTCACTGCTAACCTAGTTTTGTTGTTGTTAGACTTGACTGTTGTGTTGTTTTAGTTCACGATAAGCAGAGACACAGTTGATGGTCAAGAATGTCCATTTTTGCAGGTTATTTATTACATTAAAAAATAACAATAAAAGTGAGAGCAAAACTATCTAAATATAGTTTATACTTGATCAGGTGTGTACTGTGTACACAGCAGACAGTACTGTGGGAATCTGCATGTTGTTTATTAGAAAATTCCAGCCATATATTTTCTAATAAAGGAGCACTAGATTTTTAAAAGTGTTTATTTACTTCCTCAACCACTGATGTTGACAGAGTGATGTCACTGCGGCGACGCAGCTCAGATTCGTCAAAACTTTAACGATGCATTTTGAGCTTAAGGTTACAAATATGAAGAAGGGCCACAGGCTATAGCTAGAAGGTTGTCGGTTTGATTCCTGGTGTAATTTAAGTACTGAACTCTGATTGGTAGCTAAATTATAGGTTAACTAATCACCCAAGATTGAGCACGTATGTGAATGTTAGTGTGAATGGTTGTCTCTACATGGAGCCCTGTAGACCACATATGTCAAACTCAAGGCTCGCGGGCCAAATGCGGCCCACGAAGTCCATGCTGCTGAGTTTCTTAACTTGAATTAATAATAATAAATTACAGAAACCTGTATTAATACGTTTTTGTTTTGTTTTTTTTCGCTCCCGTAGCATCTTAGCGTCCGTCACTTCGCTGTTCAATTTTCTACAGAGCATTTCCACAACGCTCTCTCTCTCTCTCTCTCTCTCTCTCTCTCTCCCTCTGTCATTGTTGACTTCCTTCCACCTCTCCCCCGCTCATAACAGTTTACGAGGCTGGTGCAGACGTGAAGATAAACAGCTGAGGGCTGAGCTGACACTGGAAGTGTGAACGCTGTTAATTAGCCTCTTCCTGCAGCTTCACCTTGGATTAAAAAAAAACAAAACAAAACTGCAGTGTGAGACAGACTAATGTGAGTGTGAGACAGGTTAATGTGGAGGCTAATTTGTTTCTTTATGTTGACCACCTGACCGGGCTGTGACCAGAACACGTGTTGGAAGTGGATGAATGGTGTAAAAAGACACAGTAGCGCCATCCTGACATCCTCGTCACCACTGTGTCTAGTGCGTAGCGAGGCTATTTTTAGACGCACGTGGATATTTTTATGTCCGTGCTGGTGACGAGGAGGCAGAAAAATTCCGCCTCTGGTTAAATCCCTTTTTTTTTTTCTTTTTTTTTGAAGATCAGGATTAGGCAGTGAGATGTAAGAACCTTCCAGCACAACTGTCTCTCTGCAGCTGCCACGACAAGAAGCATATGCAGCGTTTGACG
>NC_024320.1:28466319-28471495 GCF_000523025.1 Cynoglossus semilaevis
CCCCAGGCTGGGGGGGAGGGGAGGAGGTAGGAGAGGGGGGAGGGCAAAATCAGCATGAGGCACCAAGAGAGACAGAGGACAAGAGGGACAAGTGAGTCAGAGGAGGAACCAGGGAGGTAAAATTGACTGAAATAGAACGTGTCAATATCGTCTCCAGTGATGACGCGTTCGTCCTTTCATCAGTTCATCGACTGTTTACTCAAATCCTATGTTAATCAACACTGAAGCTAAAGAGTTTTTGTGTGTGTGCTGTTTTCATGTTAATGAACCGTGACCTACAAGGTCACGTAGTAAAAGATGACGCATAATCATCTTTTTATGACTCACACGGGTCTCAACCTCTGGACCGAGGGCCACTGCTGTCACTGTCATTTGATTGGAGGGTCACATCAGTGTCATACAAAAAGGATATACATTAGAAAAATTTATTTTTTAATATAAAAATACTCAAACTACTCAAAATTATGATATGAAAACTGTATATTTATTTATATTTTTTAATATTTATGTGTAATTGTTGTATCATTCTTAATTGACCAATCAAAGCATATTCATATATTAATATTATAATATATATATTTATATATTTTTGCAGGGGTCACATCAGTGTTTTACACAAAGAAAAACATATATATTAGAAAAAAATATTTTTGAAATATAATAATGTTAATACTCTGTATATTTATTTATATTTTTAATATTTATGTGTAATTTTTGTATCATTTATAATTGACCAATCAAAGCATATTCATATATTAATATTATAATATATATATTTATATTTTTTTGCAGGGGTCACATCAGTGTTTTACACAAAGAAAAACATATATATTAGAAAAAAATATTTTTGAAATATAATAATGTTAATACTCTGTATATTTATTTATATTTTTAATATTTATGTGTAATTTTTGTATCATTTATAATTGACCAATCAAAGCATATTTAGTAATATTTTTGTATATATTTATATTATACTACATTACAACACATTTAGCAGACGCTTTTATCCAAAGTGATCATAATAAATAATTAATAAATTACAGTTAATATGCTCTGATTGGTCAATTAAGAATGATACCGAAAACTGCACATAAATATTAAAAATATAAATAAATATACAGTATTACATACAGTACATACATATATTAAAGCATTGATCTTATTGCTGTAAGGGAAGAGCCTCGTCCGATAATAGAAATAGTTTGGAAGACGTAGAACTAGTTTGTCCAGAACAGTAAAGGACAGGAAACGGTCTGAGAGACACGGGAGGAAGGACGTCTTTTACAGCCGTGCACACTAGGGCTCTGACTTTTATGTGTCCTGACGGCTCCTGTGTCTGACGTCCAATGTGTTCTGAAGTTCACAACGAGCCTGCGGTGAGAGGACGGATGAATCATCCACGGAGGAGACGGAGCCGAGAGATCCTGAACGGAACGCGTTTAGTGGAGTAGAAGAGAAGGAGACGGGGTCTAACGGGAGGTTGGTTAGTCCTGAACGGAGACGAGGCTGTCAGAGCAGGACGGTCTGGAGACAGAGGTGGAGTTCTGAGTCGGTACCGTAGAAGACACAGTAGTTTGTAGTAGAACTTTTATTTTTATATTTCCAGAATTTAAAAAACAATACGGTTTTACGGAAATATCAAACACAAGTCCATGTTATATTTACAGAATTTCAGATATATTTATACATATATAAACATATATACATATATATCTATATATATGTAGATATATAGATTATATATAGTCCTATTGAACCCCAGGTTGAGAACCACTGATCGATAGATTTTCAATTTTGAATAATTGGTAATTTTTTTTTCCTTTTGTCAAATCAGAATTCTTGCTCCATCTTGTGGTGATTCTTTTTTTTTTTTTTTTTTTTGTTAGTGTCCCTTTGTTTTATTGTACAGGATTTTTCTTGTTCTGTACATTTAAGGGTAACACCAGTAGGGGGAGTAATAAACCAGTGAGAAATGAAAAAACTAACAAACAAAACAAAACAAAATCACAGCAGTCATTTCTCTGTGGTCCACTAGGGGTGCAGGTGAGTTGACCCTGCAGCGATGCCTGTATTTTCTGTCCAGTCCCTGGACTTTCTGTTTTCTGTCTCCAAGTGATGGGGACAGGTCTGACTGGAGACGTTTTTGACCGTCCTGCGGTCTCAGCCACAGACGGCTCTTATTATGTTGTTATTCAGCAGATTTCATCACTTTTTGGTGTGTGTGTGTGTGAGGGGGGGTGAGCATATGAGATGAAGAAGGAAACAGAGGATGGTTGGATGCTGAGGGTGGAGATACAGAACTGCACAGAGGGAAGAGGAACGGTGTTATATTTTTAGCTTCACAGCCCCACACCCATGAGTGTTTAATCGAGTGTGAGTGTGAGTGTGTGTGTGTGTGTGTGTGTGCGTGTGTGTGTGTGTGTGGATTAATGTCTACACTGCATCTGGCTCAGAGGAAGGTCAATGTTGGTCCAAATGAGCCTGGATGGTCAGGTTGGAAAAGATGGATAAAACCATGAGTGATGGTGAGATGAGGGACGGACGGATGGATGGACGGACGGACAGAAAGAGAGAGAGAGACACAGGGAGAGGGAGGAAGTAAAAGAGAGAGTGTGGCGAGGGGAGGGAGGGAGTGAGGAGACTGTAGGGGAGAGGAGGGAATGAAGGAGTAATCTTGCCGTTTTTTCCCACTCCTGACTCTGGTGTCTCGCTCCGTCCACGTCCGTGTTTCCTGTCTCTGTCTCTGTCTCCTCTGCTCTGTCTTTTGCTCTTATTCACTTACTCACCTCCTTGTCTTCATGTCCCTCCTTTCGTCCTCACCCCCCGGGTCACTCCTGGACTCTCCTCGTCCCTCACCTCCTCACCTCGTTTCCTCTTCTCTCTGATCTCTGATTTTTCCAACCTTTTTTTTTTTTCCTCCAAATGTCCTCCGTCCTCCGTCCTCGCTCACTGACCCACTGAACCTCTATCCCTCCTTGCTTCCTCTTTTCCTCATGCATGACCTGGAACTCATGCCGACACACATGCAGACGTGTGCTCTTACGAACAGGACGCGAACCAACGCAGCACTTAAAGACAAAACATAAACGACTCTTTCCGTTGTTTTGGTTTTTGTCTTTTTTTTTTCTCCAATGGGAAACTCTGTAAAGCCGATAAAAGTCCTGCACAAGAAGGTAAGGCCTGCTGCGAGGTTGTCGGTTTGACGCTCGTCTCCCCGCATGTTTGTCCAACGCTGTTTCCTAACCTGCTAATTGACTACTTTATTTTCTGATCGTACTGTCAGTCCCAGCCTTGACGTGAGTCGATCACATGACCCGACGACTTAAGAAAATTCACGTTTGAATTTTTATCAAATCATCTCGTCATCGTTATAGGATCTTTATCTTTACTGTTACATCGCAGCTTCTTCAGTCTGTACTGCATGGATTTCACCGCTCATTTTGTTTCAGAAAATTGTGCTCAAATCGTATCGTGAGCAGAAAATCTCGTATCGTGAGTTGAGTGTATCGTTACCTCCCAACTCCGTTACATCAGTTTATAAAGCATTTTAACAATAACTGTTCTCTGAACTATTGGTTAATTAAGAAACTCAGATATCTCGTATCGTGAGTTGAGTGTATCGTTACCTCCCAACTCCGTTACATCAGTTTATAAAGCATTTTAACAATAACTGTTCTCTGAACTATTGGTTAATTAAGAAACTCAGATCATGTTGCATCTTCTTTGTAGCAATATTATGAGGATTTTAAGAGGCAACGCTAACTTTACCTTTGTTATTGGTTACGATATTTGTGGTATGTTGACTTGTGGACTTCCTACTTTAGAACATTTCCAAAACAATTTCAAAGATATCATCGATATATGAATATAATGTCGTAAATAAAATGAGAGTTTATTTGATGATTCAATCCCAAAGGTCTCGTTGTGTGACGTCTAATAATTTGACTGATATTTTAATCTTTTTTTCTTCTAATTTGTTTCTAATTTGCCTAAATAATAAAGTCAATCAGAAACTGATTTGAACAAATATATATTTTAATAATCTGAACCGTTGGGGTGGACTGTGACCAACGGCCGCAGAAGTTCTCGCAACAGCCTCGTCTTGTTGTTCGGTTGTTGTTGTTAGACACGGAGACATTTTACATAACGACGCACGCACACGCGGCTTCGTCGTACACTTTCTGGCATGAAGAGCCGCAAGACAGCTCTGCTCCACGCATCACTTGGTCAGATTACCCAGTGGGCATCGGCTCCTGCGGAGGGAGCTGTAGAGACGCACGAACTGGCAACAGATGGAGAGTGAAGGTCATTTGTAGAGCGTCGGTGCCGTGTGCATCTGCTTAATATTCACATATATTTCCAGTCACGCAAATGTTTTATTTTTGAACCGTTTCACACGGCAGCGGGGATTGTGATTGGCTCTGACACCGTGTCCATGCCGCCTGCACGTGGCTTAATTTGTTTAGCTGCTGACGTGGAAGTCGCATTGTAGTAAGAACAAGCCGCGACCGTAGCATTTTCTGAGGCTGTAGTTCGTAAGAATATAAGGAATGACACAGGATTCTGTTGCTTTTCTACATAAAATTATTATTCACAAGGTTTTAAGGTCAAAACCAGTCGGACATTTATTCACATTAATGAAGAAAAGACAAGAGAACATACAATAATATACAATAAAAAATAAAAATTATATCATATATTTTTTATAATAATATTTTTAATAAATATATGATATATACTGTTATAATAATATAAATATTGTCGTTATAATTATACAGCATATAAATATATTTCTATGATGTGTAGTATTAACCATGTACTTTAAGAATTTGATCAGTACTTCAACATATAATGTATATACAGTTTTTATGAGTAAATATATATTTTATATATTTTTTATATATATATATAGTTTCCAATAGAGTTAAATCACTTTTCAGATCAAAAACCAAGTCCTAGTCGTTCTTCAATCAAGTCCAGTTTTAGTTGGTTTCTAGTCAACTCCTCTGACAACTACAGTACTACTCCGAAAGAACTGCACGACGCTTTAGTCTCTCACCCTTTGACTCCATCACCCTCTGACTCCATCACCCCCTGACTCCATCACCCCCTGACTCCATCACCCTCTGACTCCATCACCCCCTGACTCCACCACCCCCTGACTCCCTCCCCC
>NC_024320.1:28471595-28477523 GCF_000523025.1 Cynoglossus semilaevis
CTGACTCCATCACCCTCTGACTCCATCACCCCCGGCCCATGTGGTGATCTCCCTCCACCCTTGTTGACGTTGTACTTCCATGTTGCTGAGTCTCAGTCTTTACTCCTGTCTCTGCTCCCGTGTCTGGCTCCTCCTTTAATCCCTGAACCCCGCTCCAGGACCAGAAGAAAAACTACAAAGCAGTGCAGTTCTGTGAGGACAGGGGTTCTGGGGGAGCCAGTCTCGAGCCACTAGTGGCCCTGGCCCAGAACGGCGCCACCATGCAGAACGTGCTGGGGCCCGCATGCATCTTTCTGCGCAAGGGCTTCGCTGAGAGCCGGCAGGCTGTACGTAAGTCCTGAAACATATCCTGTGCATGAATGAGAAAGACAAGAACCTCCGAACTGTCGCGGGTTCAAACCCACTTCCTGTTAGCACAGGTTTAGAAACCGCGACCACTGTGGTGCTAACTGGAAGGCTGGCCTTTTGTCAACAGATTATAATGAATATATGTGCGGTTTAATGGCAGTGTAGCTGCGGATTCATCGTGATCGTAATTTATCATGATTAACTGAGATGAATCCTAATTCAAGCCTGCGACAAAAACAACCTTGTTTTTCTGTTTATTCCAACTTCTGGTTTTATTAGTGACTGATGCAAATGTTGGTGATATTGATATGGAAAGATTTTAAGAGAACTGTACGAAAGTACAACTCAGTATTTAGCTTCGTAAAGTGGGTGGATTTAAACCTTCAGTGACGTCGTTGTCGTCAACAACAATAATATTAATCAGTCGTTAACAATCTATTAAACTGTAAGTCAGTCGTTATCGACTGTCTCGATCTGAGTCTGTAGTCGGGCGTCCATAAACATAAACAATGGGCGTAGAGAGTGTATTTTAATCATGAGGTGCTTTGGTGAAACTCAAACTTTTCCACAGCGTGTGTAAATAACAACCTGCGTTGAAGCTAGAATGATTGAATATATCGATATTAGAACATTCTTCGTAAATATTCTGATTCAGATCGAGGATGTAGCAGATGGCATGTACAGTAGCTACACAACTCCCCTGCAGGGGGAGCCACAAAGCAACTTTATATGTTTTGTATTAGCATTAGCATATTAGCTTTTTTTTTTTACTCTAATTTACTCTTGTAAGTTTCCACCTTGGTGCTGATGCAGCACAGAGAGCAGATCACCAGGTCGCTGGTTTGATCCCAGGTCTTTCAGTTTGGAGCTGGCATGTTTGTTCTCAGGTGGGTGTGGGTTCAACTTCCACAGTTGTAACACAAATGCATGACACTTGGAGATCAGGTGAAATGGTCTCTCCCCCACAGTCCAAATACATGCAGCTTGGAGATCAGGTGAAATGGTCTCTCCAAACTGACCAGAGGTGTGAATGTGAGCGTGAATGGACCATCCTGGCCTGGGTTTACCCCACCATGGGATTGACTCCACCCCCCCTCAACCCCCCCCTCCCACACCTTCACTAACAGGAAAAAGCAGATGGAGATAAATATATCAGAGGGTCCTCGACGTACGTCAGAATTCCGTTCTTTCAGTGCGACATGACTTGGTGTCAAACTCATTTTGGTTCATTCAGCCTGATTAGAGATCACATCATAATTAACTATAAATAACAACAAGCCCACGTTTTCCTGCAAGTAAATACAAGTATATTAGAAAATATTTATATTTAATTAAATATAATTTGACAAAACATCACTGACATGAAGTGTTTGTGCATTTTTTCATTTTCAAAATTTAGAATTATTGGGCCGGCTTGAACCCCCCCTAGTGGGCCTATTCTGAACAACCCAAAAGATGTTTGACACTCCTGATCTAGGACAACAAACATTAGTAGAGTCTGACCATAATGAAGGGCAAAAAAAAAAAAAAACAACCCAAAAGAAAGACAGCGATTGCAGCACAATCCATTGTATGGCGTTCAACTGGCGAATGTAAACAAAGACGTCGTCAGCATTTAGCGCCGAGTGTCGTCGTCGGCGCTATATGTGGAAGACGGACAAATGTCCGTTACGCTTGGAAAGTAGTTCCTGTGAAAAAAGTCGTTTTAACACCGTATGTTGGAATAATGGATCAAGACTTTCGTAATAAATTTATGGGCGACGTAACCACAAAAAGACGAGGAAGTCGAGGACGTCGTAAACCGAGGACCCGATGTAAATATTACATACAAAAAGTTTTTGTTTTTTTGTTTTTTTTTTTTACAAGAACAAATATGAAGAAAGTACAGGATTCCAAGGTCAAATATATTCCAGAATATTCCACTAGTCTCTGTTACGTACAGAGAAAATCGTCTCCAAAATAAAAACAAAAAAACACGATTCACTGACTGTGTTTCATGGTCAAACTGTTCAACGCTTCAAAACCATCAGTGTGTGAACGTTCAGAACAAATGTGATCAGTCGACGATCGGACGATCGGACGATGAAGACGATGGATCTCTGGAGGTTTTCACACGGAAATGGAATCATCAAACAGAAATGTTACATGGAGTGAATGTAACGATCTTCTAGTTTTAATTTACTCATTTAAATTCACTGACTGTCTGTTTAGTTGAACACACTGATGTACAGGCAGGAATTGAAGAAAGATACAGACGAAGATCTACTTCAGTCTCTAAGTTTTTATTTTATGGAATCATTTTACCTTTTCTAACTGTAACTGTGGTTCTTCACAGGACCGCGAGTTGAGGCCAGAAGAAATGGATGGTAGGTGACGCGTCAGGAAAAATAAATTCAAAACATTTTAAAGAAGTAAAGTGGGGGCTTCAAGATACCAGCTCCCCGAAATACGGGGTTTCCAAGTTACGATTGAGCAACTTTTGCAAGATTTTCCTCGTAATGAGAGAAAAACATCGAGTTACGATTTACTTGCTCAACCGACCACTTCCTCTCTGGGTTATTTTACCCATTTTTATAACAATAATATAAAATGTTTTCTTGATTATTATTATTTTATATGATCAATATTTTTGATGTTTGGGTTTATAGTCTATTTCTGGGGTCTGGAACGAATTAATTGTTTTTTAGGATTTTTTTTAATGGGGAAAACGTATCTTGAAGTCCCAACTGTAAATACAAATATAAAATGTATATATATATATATACTGTATATATTTGTAAACGTCTTCTTCAAATTTGCGGCTCTCCTCCCAGAGCTGCGCGAGGCCTTCAGGGAGTTCGACAAAGACAAGGACGGCTTCATCGGCTGTAAAGACCTGGGAAACTGCATGAGGACCATGGGCTACATGCCCACAGAGATGGAGTTGATAGAACTGAGCCAGCAGATCAACATGAACCGTGAGTTCGCGCCGCGTTTCCACGACGACCGAGCTCCTCTCAGATCACGGCCTACGCCGCGACCGAGCTCCTCTCAGATCACGGCCTTGTCACAGAGTTTTCTTTTTTTTTTCTTTTTTTTTTTCCTTCTCCAAACAACGCAGCTGTGTGTTTTCTCTCTGTCCAACAGTGGGAGGACATGTTGACTTTGAGGACTTTGTTGAACTCATGGGACCCAAACTTCTGGCAGAGACTGCGGACATGATTGGGGTGAAGGAGCTGAGGGATGCGTTTAAGGAGGTGCGGACAGTTTCAAAAAACTTTGCTACTCACTGGGTTTTGTTCTAGAAGAGGGGTTCTCAAACATGGTATGTAAGCTCCCCCTAGAGGTACGCAGGGAAATTTGATTCACAAAAATGCATCTGTGTGTGAGATCCTCGTTTAACCATACTTGTGGGGACACTTAAAAATAACTGTCACCGTGGGGACCATCAGTCCTGATGGTCTGCTGGGAGAGAGATGACATTTTAGATTTTCAAGTTTAGTTTTTAGGATGAAAATTTGATGTAGGATACAGATTATTACGCACAAGTGCTCACAAGACATAAAAACCAGTTTGTGTGTGTGGTTTCAAATTTAAATTTAAAAAGACAAATTATCTTATTTGTAACGAATTCTCGTCTTTGTAACAAACAGTGTAACAGTGTAACATAAACTTGTGCTGTTGTTTCTGTCATTTTAGTCAAGTTGTCACCACTTGCAGATCAATATATTTGCAGTCCTTGTATTTGGTGTAAAAAATTTAAAAAAAATAAAATTGAAGTATTAGTCCGAAAAAAAAAATTGAAGTATTAGTCCCACAGTGGAGAAAATCACAGTGTGAGTCTTAGCTGGCCACACAGACTGCCACAGGAGGCGCTGTTAGTTACGTTGCTCCTCAGGGGTTCGAACCCATGACGTTCTGCATGTAAGGCAGATGTGAAAGGCAGCCGCGATGACAGCTACGTGTGACGTGTTCAGTTCTACCTCAGATTAATTTTTTATATATTTTTTTCTGTCAATTGTAGTTTGACACGAACGGCGACGGTCAAATCAGCACCGCAGAACTCCGAGAAGCCATGAAGAAACTGCTGGGACAACAGGTACAGAGTCCGGTTCTGGTTCTGTCTTTACATGTACACGCTGTGGAAATGTCCCTCAACGCTGTCTTCTCCAGGTGGGACACAGGGATCTGGAGGACATCCTGAGGGACATCGATCTGAACGGTGATGGACACGTGGACTTTGAAGGTCAGTGAGGTGTCGTTGTTGTTGTTGTTGTTTTCGTCGTTGTCGCCGTTTCTGTTGTCGTTGTCGTCGTTGTTGTTGTTGTCATTGTTGTCGTTGTTGTGGTTGTTGTTGTTTTTTTCGTCGTTGTCGCCGTTTCTGTTGTCGTTGTTGTTGTTGTCATTGTTGTCGTTGTTGTGGTTGTTGTCGTTGTTTTTGGCGGTGTGGTCGTCGTTGTTGTCGTTATTGTTGTTGTCGTTGGTTGTCGCTGTGACTTCACTCCTCATCACATCAAATCCCAACACAGATACAGGCTGTCAGATTATCTCCATACAGGGATTATGTCACCTGGTACAGTACCATGGGTGTACTCTAGTCACCTGGTACAGTACCATGGGTGTACTCTAGTCACCTGGTACAGTACCATCAGTACCATGGGTGTACCATGGGTGTACTCTACTCACCTGGTACAGTACCATGGGTGTCCTCTAGTCACCTGGTAGAGTGACTCTCTTGCTGTATTTAATGTCTAATCTTTTAGCCTGAGGTGTTTCTCGCTTAGCATTGAGCTAACGTTAGCTAACCTGATATCAGTCACGTCGCACCGATGCTACAAGCTAGTGTAAACTGATAATGATGGACGTGAAGGTTCTCCGTTGTCCAGGTCTGATCCAAAAAATAGTTCCTGATGGACGTGAAGGTTCTCCGTCGTCCAGGTCTGATCCAAAAAATAGTTCCATCGAGGAAAACTTTCATAGCGTAGCGGTTAGCAGTACATCCGCTGCTAAGGCAACAATTTCCCAGATATGAGATTAATATAGTTCAAATTAATATTATTATTCAGGAAACCAACTCTCAACGTATTTCTTCAAAGACTGAGACTGAAGCTTAAAACCACAGGGACTCGGACTCGGACTTTTCAGGAAAGCCACTTGGATGTAATGTATACTTTTCTACGGGGACTTGGACTTGGACTTGGACTTGGACTTGGACTTGGACGTCTCTAGTCCTGACTCAGAGTTCATGACTGTAGAGGGGACGGTTTTACATGGTTGTAAATTTATGGAATGTGCAAATGTTTCTTTACGCTACATGACAGGTTCTGTTAGAGGAACATCTCAGTGTTCCAGGAGGAGAACATGTGTTTACATGTGTTTACTTGTGTTTACATCTGTTTACATCTGTTTACATCTGTTTACATCTGCTCTGTTTTACAGAGTTCGTGCGGATGATGTCACGGTGAGAAAAGAGAGAGATTCCTGAAGGAAAAAACATATCAATCCTGCACTGAAACTGCCACAACACTGCTGCTGCTGCTGCTGCTGCTGCTGCTGCTGCTGCTGCTGCTGCGGCTCCCCCTCCCCAGCCTCAGCCAACAC
>NC_024320.1:28479254-28495452 GCF_000523025.1 Cynoglossus semilaevis
CGGCGCGGGCTGCTGCGGCGGCGGCTGCTGCTGCGGCTGCTGCTGCTCCACCACAGCATCAGTGACACCAACAGCTGCAGTCCTGACTTTTAAAGAGTATATTTTTTATAAAAAAAAAATATTTTCCGTCCGTGGCCGTCGGGTCGTCGACCTCCTGCTGTTTTATTCATCGTCGTCGTTGTTGTCGTACAGCCGCCATAAAGAAGATGAACAACACTAGGGCGGCGCTCTACAATCACACAAAACTGCCAAGAACAGGAACGCAATACATCAGTGTGGACATACGTCACGTGACCCTGTCCAGCGTCTGGTGGTCGGTGTTGTTTTTTCTTCCGGCCGTTCTGTAGATTTATCAGCTGCTCGTTAGTTTGAAAATAAATAAATGACCAAAAAAAAAACCAAAAAAAAAAACCACAAAGAACAGAATATGAGAATATGTTGACAAGAATATATGTTCAAATATATATGCAGACTATTGACCGACGCTGGGTGAAGACACCAGAGCTGGTAATGATGTCTAATGTAGCACTGATGCACCAACGATGTCTCACGAGTGTTTTCAAGTTATGGTCCGTGACCCAAAAAATGTACCAGAACAGGACGTGCAGCTCAGCTTTGATTTTTTTTTATTTATTTTTTTATTGCTTGTTAGATTAGTTTCTTAAACCGGGGGTTCCCAACCCCTGGTTCGGGGACCGGTGCCGGTCCGCATGTCATTTGGTATCGGTCTGTTTTTCTAATTTATTTCTTTTTTTTTTTCACTTTTTCATTCAAAGATAATATTTCGATGTTTAGTGTTTAATTGAAAAAAGAATTATGATCCTAGAACTGGTCACTGGTCCACAGTAACGGCTGGTACCGGCCGACCGGTCCTTGGTACCAAAAAGGTTTGGGGGGGGTCGGGGGGGGGCGCTGTACTGGAGAATAAATCAGAGAGAGAATATTTAGAAAATGATGAAATAACTGAGCAGCGAACCTTGATATCAGGGTGCACCATCCTGCCCTGGCACTAGGGGGAGCCTTTGTACATTTTCTGGAATATTTTTTTGTCAAGTAAGACGGAGTGCTTCAGAACTGGGTCATGACTGAAAGACCGTGACTAATGTGAGTCTGGAGGCTGGATGATCTGAGAGTCACTGGTCCGGACTGTGGGTCTGTTTTTGAACGTCTGCATGAACTCCTCCGGTGTTTTTGGATTGAAATAGAACATGTGACTCATTCAGAGCCGGAGCTGGAGTTTTCTGTTTGTTCGTCGTGTGATTTTGTGTCTAAACCTGGTGTTGACGTCAGAACAGTGTTCTTTTGTATTATTATTATTATTAACACCTGATCGATAGAACCATCGACCTCACACACAAACTGGTCCAGACAAAAAAAATACTGCTTTATATGTTGTTCCCTTCTTCATGTCATTATGAACTCATATAAAAAAACATATATATATAAGAATATTTTTAAATATTATTTTAAAAGCCAAAGAAATATTTCTAATATAAATTTAAAGTCCTGTTGAAAATTATTTATTATTTTTATTTATTTATTTTTGTCCAGTGTTTCTGAAGCTCATGTTCTTATTTATTTATTGCTTGACTAGAATGTGTGTGTGTGTGTGTGTGCATGCATTGATGTAAAACATATTCTGTTGAAGAGAAAGAATGAATTTGTCAATTTATTTGTCTAAACTATGCATGACAAAAAAAAAAAAACAACTGCATCTAGTAGCATCGACCAGAGTTTATATGAATAAAGTTTTATTTATTTGACAGAAAAACATTTTTTGTTTGATTTTATATTTCACTCATATTCGTGTGATATAATTTTATTGATTTATTATTTTTATATTTTCTCCGACCATCGATTAACACGGACATTTTTACAGTTTTTATGAATTTTGGTTCAAAGGATTAGAGGTCAAACACTGCCATCTTGTGTTCAAAATCTAATACTGCAACGGATAAAACTTTTGTAGGATTATAATAATGTAAGGGAAGTAAGAACCACAGTCAACTGTTTCCGTTTTGTATTTGTTTTTAATTATAATTTAGTTCATTAATTTAGTTTCAATTTATTAATAATAATTATTATTATTTATTTGTATACATGTATACATATGCACACACGTACCGTGTATATATGTGTTGTAACATTACAATTTGTAGTTTAATTTCTATTCTAAAACAATTTATAATTGACATTAACTCGTTCAGCTGGTTAAATGTTTATTTTATTTTAAATTATATTTATTTGTATTTTAAATGATACATTTAAAGAGTGTTTCTGCTACAGAAGTTCGTACTATTAAAAGCCTTCCGGCAGGTGAACATGTTCCCCTTTTTAAACAGCAGGTGTCAGTGTTTAGACACAAACCACCCTGCAGGACGCGTCGCGTTAATATTAAAGGTTTATCCCAGAGTTGAAACACAATCGACAGACCGTCGAGGGGCTACAAACACAAACAAACAAACAAACAAACAAACATTTGAAGCCTTTTTTTAGTCTTAATCCGTTTAAAACGGACGAAGAAGAAAATCCCTCACAGAACGGAGCCGTGACCGGAAACGTCCGCAGTTATCAGAGCGCAGAGTTTATGCAGGTGGAGTGGACGTCACCGTGACGTCACCGCGAGAGACTTCTTTGCTTCTTCGAGGTGGAGTTTAATAAAGTCATTCACACATACGTCACACATACGTCACACAGCGGACGGACAGACAATACGAGAGAACAAAACATGAAAGAAAATAAAAATAAAAACACGTCATGGTTTCATTCACACACCCGAAAAAGAAGTAATTTATTTAATCCCTCCTCTAATCCCAAAGTTAATAATAATAATAGTGTATCGTCAACATAAAGTTCTTATATTGGTAATACATTATTGACATTATTATAGATATTTAAAATGTGGGTCACGTGACTACAAAGTCTGTGCTTTCTCTGTCTGTTATTCTCTTTTGTTTTGTTTTTGTTTTTTGTTCTGTTGCAAAAGTTTATCACACTGTATTTGGGACTGACATGAGCTGTGTTTGTGTTTGTGAAGGTCCGTATTCTGGTCTGTGTTGAGACCAAAGGAAAAAAAAATAAATAAATAAAAAATACCCTGAACTTTTCCTTTAAACGTGCACTACCCTCAGCTGACTGTAGTGGGCGTGGACTGGTTGTCATGCACTCCGACAGGTGTCAAAACACACGATTAGACGTCACCTGCCGCGGTGTGAACAAACCCACGCTGTGAGCCTGGTAATCTGTGGGCGTGGCCAGTTCAACGCACGCTCTTTTGTGAAGCCACGCCCACTCAGCTGGTTCCTCAAAGTTTGTGCGGAAACTTTCTCTGCCTCCACCGTCAGAGTCAGAGTCAGAGTCAGAGAGGAGCGGTGCTGGATGGACCTCCGACCGCAGCTCTCCGGCACAACCTGGTCCTCCAGCAGCAGCAGCAGCAGCAGCAGTGACAGCAGCATGGCCTTCATGGATCAGCAGTGGTCTCCGACCAGTGTCCAGGTGACGGTTCTCCAGGCCAGAGGCCTGAGGACGAAGGGCAAGAGCGGCACCAACGACGCCTACGCGGTGATGCAGGTGGGGAAGGAGAAGTTCCAGACCTCCGTGGTGGAGAAGAGCGTGGCTCCTGTTTGGAAGGAGGAGGCCACCTTCGACCTGCCGCCGGCAGGAGCAGCAGGAGGAAGAGGAGGAGGAGGAGGAGGAGGAGGGAAAGACCGCCGCACGCTGCACGTCCACGTCCTGCACCGGGCTCTGGTTGGTCCGGACAAACTGCTGGGACAAGCCGAGGTGGATCTGCCGCTGCTCAGTGAGGACAGGACACGAGACAAGACCGAGTAAGTGCACTTCTCACCAGGGCCTGCAGGGGGTGTGGTTTCAAAGAGTCCGTGGTGGGCCCAAACTGAACAGACTTACAGTATTTACCCCGCCGCTGGTTGGGGGTAAGGCTTTGAAAAGTATGTGTTGAACTGTGGGTAAACATAAGGCATGCGGCCTCCCTTACACCAACCTCCTGTTGGTGGTGCTGTAAACAAACTTTGAACGTCCTCGTGCCTTAGTTTAATGAGCTGGTATTACAGTAGTATTTGATTTAAATGATGAACTTTTACACGTCAACACCTGGTCTGTAATACCACTGACTTCCACCAGGGTATGAACTAATGACCTCATGACCAGTTTTACCGTTGGACAGACTTCCTACAATTAAATTATTTTTAAAAAATACTCTCTCTATATCGTGTACCTATAGTATCGCAGTATATCGTATCGTGATACGTATCGTATCATCAGATTTTTGCCAATACACACCGCTAGCCTACTTAGCGTCCGGTGCTAGGCTAGGCTAGGAGGTTTCTGTGATTCTGTAGAAAATGTTACTGCGTCAACGGTTGGTTGATACGGTACAGAGACCTGAAGGTCAAAGTTCAACCGTTGTTTCCTTTAAGTTACACTGCCTCCAGTGGCAGGTTGGAGACCTGCAGCTCTGACGAGGAGTTCAGGACACTTTTTTTATTTTCTCTGCTCATCGTTATCCAGCCCTGGAGGTAGAATCTGAACGTTTACATTAATGAACTTGTGTCAAACTCATGGCCCGGGGGCCAAACATGGGCCGCCAAGTGAATTGAATTTTGAAGAATTTCAGTCAGTCAAACAGAGTTTTTATTTCAGTGAATTTTAAACAGTTTTGGTTCCTCGGAATTTGAATTCAGATTTCTGGTTTTTGATTTTTTTTTTTTTGTTTGTTTTTCCTTAAAGCAGTTTTTATTTCCAGTTTATTCATTGAAATTATAGTAAATAATTGTTCACAATATCTAGGAAGTGATGTGTACTACTGTGTACTACTGCAATCTCTACTGCGATCTGTACTGGTTTTAATCTGGACGCTACATTCCAAACACACCCGCTCTGCCACGCCCTCTGTCTGCAGCTGTTCTTCATCACACGTGGTCCAGGTCCATGGTCCAACCACCAGCTGCAGTCAGTCACACCACTGATACAGTTTGAAGTACTGAGTACTCAGTAGTTCAGAGTAGAACGTGTCACTCCTGTTCATCTGCGGTGACGCTCAAAATGTCGTTACAAATGCAACGCAACAGTAACTGTGCGTTTCTAACTCATTCTGCTAATTACTTTTTTGAAGCCCCTCCCACTCCGGCCCCGCCCCCAACATATTAAAGACTTCTGCTTTAAAACTCTACTGAACTCTAATTCCTACAGGTGGCGCTGTAGGCAATTTCCTGTGTGGCCAAGAGCTGGCTGTGGGCCCTCAGTGCCCCCTGGTGTTAGCGGATGCTTGTTTTGCCCCACACTGAGTGTGGAAACGATTGCTTTGGTCTAATGCAACGGTTGTGTCCGAAACAGGATCAGTTCCTTGTTGTAGTACCTGACCAATGAGAGCGACTCAGGGGGGAACCAAGGTCGGCGACCTCCAGGATAAACACCAGTACTTGAACCACTCCATGTTGCGTTGCACTTGTTGTTATATTTCAAGTCTTGGAACAGGCCAAAGGTCAATTCTTTTTAGAAACTCCCTGATGTCACAGATGTAAACAATGACTTTGTTTTCATTGCTGGTATTTGTTGTCTTCAGCCCACAGTACTACGCAGTACACAGTACTGCAGTATGTGGTGATCCCACGGCCACTTCTGCTTTGTTGTGGGTAACGAGCAGTGAACGTGTTCTACAGGCCGGGCCGGTGCCGCCGTGGTGTCGCCTCTAATCCTTCCTGCTCCGTCTCTGACGTCACAGAGTATCAGTTCTTTAAAAAAAAAAAAAAACTCCAAGTACTGGAGTTACAGTAACAGGAATATCTGGATACTTTCTCTCTCTCTCTCTCCGTCTGATCGTATCGTACCGACGGGTACGTCAGATAACGTGCTCCGGTCATTAAAGTCAGTCAGTCGTCTGCTGATACGTACAGGAAGTCCTCAGTTTACGACGTCCTCCATCTCCCTAACGAAGTCTTGTTCCATCTTTACAACGTGCAGTGTAACAACAACAACTAGCTAGTTGGCGAGCGCAGTCAACAAAGACGTCAACAAAGACGTCAACAAAGACGTCAACAAAGACGGCTCTGTTAACTGGTCTGTGTATTGGCAAGAAACTGGCGATCCGATACGTTTCACGATGCACGGGTAACACTACGATGTATTGCGATACTATAGGCATGACGATATATTGAGTTTTTTTACATTTAAACTAGGGATGTCCAATAACGTCGGCCGACCGATACTATCTGCCCGATATTAGCATAACCGTGTAATATGGGTAAGAATCGTTATCACTTTTTCCTCTGATAATGAAAACCTGATAACGCGGTGCCTGGGTTTCGCCAAATGATGTGTTCTCTAAAAATAGTTTCGGGGAAAAAGGGCTGTATGTGAAAGTAAAGGTCACTAGATGGCAGCATTGCGGCTCATTCAGTTTAATCTCATACTCGTACAGTGGTTGGTACAGATAAATAAATAAATATAACCAGGCCCGTATCGGTATCGGAAATTGTTTGGACAATATCAGCATATCGGATATCGGCAAAAAACTTAATATCGAACATCCCTAATTTAAACAGCAACATTTGGAATCACTAGAGGAGAAAGAAAATGAACACCAGGAATATTTGACTGGGAATTGGTGAGAAAAGGAAATTGATTACAGTGTCAGGAAACTAAATATCACAATATTTTAGTGTGTCGATAATTTCTCGCTGGTTCTCCTCCGTAAGTCGATCGCGCTGCATCTCTTTGCCCTTCATCTTTGACTCGCAGGCGTCAGACAGACTCTTCTGACCCTGATGATGACGTCACTACTGCGTTAGCGTAGCTACTGATGTACAGTATGTGAGTTCCGACTTCTTCGCACCGTAGGAACGTAAGTCCGTCGTAAGTCGAGGACTTCCTGTCTTCCCTGCAGGCGTCCACACGTGTCCAGCTGGTTTAGTGTCCGTCACAGTCCTGGGTGTCGACACCGTCAACCACAGTGGCCTTCGCTGGTACCTGGTCCTCGGAGCTGGCAGCAGGCTAGTTTAAAGATTTATGGTGTTTTTCTTACTCTGGAAATGAGGTTTTTGTGTTGTTTTTAGTTGGTAGAAAATGAGGTTCGTGGTACAAATCCTGTACTTCATCATCATCTACTCTTCGTCGCTCGCTCTGTGAGCCTGTGAAAATGTCACCTCTGAGCCTCAGGTCGAGCTTCAGCCTCACATTCCTGACGCTCTTATCAGAGGAAAAACAAACAGTGACATCAGGGACGGTCCAGCGAGGTCGTCCTCCGCGGCTGTGCCTTCACTCAGACAAACAGTTTGATACAAGGTCGTTCATCGACCGACACATGACGACGACGCGACACAGGGTTTAGAAGTTAAAATAGTTTTCTCTCTCTGTTTTTTTATCTCTTTTACTAAATCAAAAATAAATATTTACTCCCTCTCCTTATTTAGTTTAAAATTTATAAAAGTTTAAGCATCAGATCAGTACTCTGTAGGCTAGTCTGTAAGCTAAGATGTTAGCTTATAAAATATTTTAGCATTTTTTAAAATGTATTATTTTAAGTTTCCCAAATAATCATAAATATATATAAATACAAGTGTTGCTTAAAACGTATTCTTTTTTCTTTTTTTTTTTAGACTTTTGAAACTTTTAATTTAATTGGGACTCTCTTGGCTAACCTTCAGCTAACTCTTAGCTAACCTTCAGGTGTCATTTCCTGAATTAAATGTTGACTAATTGTTTGGCTTCGTTCAGTCTGTTCTGTTTCCCTCCGACACTTTGATTGATTTTGTGGGATTTAAAATAATTGGATTTTTTTTTTTTAGCTCTGACGTTGAAGGAAAAACACATCAATGCTAACACCAAAACGACACTAATGCTAACACCAAAATGACACTAATGCTAACACCAAAACAACACATTCATGCTAACATCACATTGATTCATATTTACAGTTTTGACTGTTGTTTTGAAAATGCTCGGGTTTCAAATTTCTACATTCTTTTCTAAACAGTTTTTTTGTTTAGTTTTTTTTCTTTCTTTCTTTTCTTTTCATTTTGGCCTCAGACGTGAACTGATGGTCTGAACTGGTCCTGGTCCTGGTTCATGGACCCCGTCACCACAGTTGGGTTGTTTCTCTCACGCTGCATGTGTTTCATGATAAGAAAACGTCTGAGTTTCTCACAGCGTGGTCTTATCAGCAGCTCACACTGAGCCACAGGAAGGATGTTTGTTCTGGAGGAGAAGTTTACAGAACGTCAGGTCATGTCTGATCCTCCTCCCCCTGGTTCTGTCCTGGTTCTGTCCTGGTTCTGACCTGGTTCTGTCCTGGTTCTGTGAGCTGAGAGCCCGCGTCATGAACCAGGAATTAGCCTTATTTTTAATTCCTCCTTCACCGACTTTAACTACCGCAAAATCCTAACGTAGCTTTTAGCTTCTGCAACTTCCCCATTTTTTTTGCTTCTCCTTTTTTCATGTTTGTTTTTATTGTTGAGCAACAAAAAAAAACAGTACGTAGGATATGAATATTATTTATTAGTAGGGCTGCGTACTGGAGATAATCTGGAGATACGATACGTGTCATGATACAATATATTGCGATACATTGTGATACTAGAGGCACAACGATGTATTGAGTTTTTTTTAATTATTTAATTGTAGTAAAACTGTCATCAAAGTAAACACAGAACGTTGTTCCATCTTAACACCAGGAATATTTGACTGTTAAATGTTCATAAAAAATCAATACAGTGCCGTAGAATATCGATATATCGTGAATCGAAATATCGCAATATTTTGGCGTATTGGTAGTTTCTTACCACGCTAATTATAAGAATATTAATGAATTACCAACAGTCGTCCAACTTATTTTAGTGGCTGTCTGACTTATATAAAATGGACGCATCATGCTAGCCTTTGTAGGCTAACTCATTTAGGCTATACTTTAGCTATTTTCTGACAACTATTTGCTAGCTTTTTAAAATATTTAAAATATTAAACATCAGTTCTCTGTGAATTGGAACAAGACATTTTTATATTTATATTTTCAACAACTTTGGAGCTATTTTGCTGAGTTTTTGCTAATGTTTAGCCTTTTGCGCTACAAGGAGTTTTAGTTAAGATACTACGTAGCCTGGATTTGTTTGTTAGCATAAAATCTATTGTAATAATATTATCATATTATCGTAGAATATGTTCTTCCTTTTGTTCCATTACTTTAAGGTTTTAAATACCACAGCCGTCAACAGTGACCCCTACAGGAACAGGAAAACAGTTGATATTAGAAAATATGAATTAACGTGTAAAATGATATCAAACTAAAAAAAAAAGTCGCAGTAAAAACACGTGGCTCAGTGGCTCATAGGAAGTGACCAAATAAAAGTGAAAACTAAGTATAATTCTACTTCCTGTTGTGTAACGGTCATCGCTGAAGTCAAACCTTTCTGCTGTGAATACAGTGTTTTCATAGTTACACAACGTTTCTTCTGTGGAACTGACTCTCACTCAGAGTCAGGGCCGGTGACATCACACCGGAACTGGAGGTAGAAACAGTTCTTCACCAGTCGGGGCATTGACAGCGTCGCACCGACAACCTTAACGTCATGGATGAAGGTGTGGAGATGTTGTTGTTTCATGTCTCTGTGAAAATTCTTCCCAGAATTCATTAGTACAGTGGTCTCCGACTCACCCCCCCCCCACACCGTCTCACCCCCCCACCTTCACATTCACTCCCCAGCAGTTTGTTTATGGCACATGTCTGAGACATTCCCGAGGAAGAAGGAGGAGGAGGAGAAGAAGGAGGAAGAGGGGGAGAGGGGGAGGAAAACATCGCCCGTATTCTGAGTCAGGATCACAGAGGAAGTTTTTAGACCAACTTTAATGAAGGTTTTACTTATAATTTCATTGTTAAAAAAAAAGTCTCAGGAGACGAGAATGGGTTTGTGTGTGTGTGTGTGGTATGCTGATAAAGCTATACTTGTTGGGACATTTTTTTGTTGTTGTTGTAGTTGTTTTTGTGGGGGCTCTTTGTCCTCAAGCGGTCAGTATACAGAGGCCCCCTCGTGTTAAAGGGTGGGATTAGAATCAGTCAGATTAGACCAGAGGCCGTGGATTAAGATCAGACGTTTGTAGCTGTTGGAGTAAGAGGCTCGGGAATGTCAGTGGGAGGGGCTTAGGGAACACAAAAACCAGTGTGTGTGTGTGTGTGTGTGTGTGTGTTTTGAGTCATATGAAAGATGCTGAGCCATAGTTACTAAAGGAAACACATACGCAGCCCCCCCCCCTCTCTCCCCCTTTCCTCATTTCCTGAGGAATTCAGATTTCCGATGTCGTTGTTTGTCCCTCGTGGACCGTCCACCTCAACTTTTTGCCTGATGGGCAGTTTTTTTTTTTCCGCTGACTCTTCAGTTTTGTTGTTTTTTTTTTAACCACTGCTTCATGTGATGACTGGAAAAAGACTTCACTGATGCAGTGGTTAGCAATAGTTAGCAGTGGTTAGCAATAGCCAGCAGTAGTTAGCAGTGGTTAGCAATAGCCAGCAGTAGTTAGCAGAACTTAGCAGTAGTTAGTATTGATTAGCAGTAGTTAGAAATGGTTAGCCATAGTTAGCAGTTGTTAGCAGCAGACAGCAGTAGTTAGGCACAGTTAGCAGTGGTTAGCAGTAGCTAGCAGCAGTTAGCTATAGTTAGCAGTGGTTAACAGTATTAAGCAATAGCCAGCACTAGTTAGCAGTAGTTAGCAATGGTTAGCAGTGGTTAAAAAATGGTTAGCCATAGTTTGCAGTGGTTAGCAGTAGCTAGCAGCAGTTAGCAATAGTTAGCCCTAGTTAGCAGTGGTTAACAGTAGCTAGCAGTAGTTAGCAGTAGTTAGCAGTGGTTAGCAGTAGTTAGCAGTTGTTAGCAATAGCTAGCAGTGGTTAGCAGTAGTTAGCAGTGACCCGGGAGGGTCATGTATGAGGCCCGTGAGACTCAACAGCACCACCTCATGGTCACTTCTCCAGTGCAGCTGGAATCATCAGACTTTCCTCCTGAGTCTCGTTCCATCGTCACAGTTTCCATAAAGTCTGAGCTTCAGTGTCGACAGAATGATCTCCAGACCTGGGCTGTGAACAACGACGCTGCTTCACGTCGACTTGAGTTGTTTTTACTAATGTCTTAACCTGTTAACCTTACGATTGATGAGTATGTCTAAGAACAAAGCTTCCCGTTCCACCCCTGCAGAGGGCGCTATTGTGGTAGAGAAAAACTGCAAAATATCTCAGACAGGAAGTTAGGATAGAAATGAAAAATCGTGATATTTTTCACACAACAGTAAATAATCAAACCTCAGGTTCCATTAGACGGAGATCTGATTATACATGGACGATTCTGTGATTTATATTTGAGAACGTTCTGTCGTTCTGTAAAATGACATTGAAACAATTCCTATTTAACTGATTTTTTTTTCAGTAAATGAGAAACTTTTGTCTTTTTTATTTATAACTTCTCTGCAGAGAATTAAATTCCTTTAAATGTTTTATACCATTTTTTTGCTCCTTTCACATGTTTTCGCCTGTAGCTGTAATTTCACAACTCAGTTGTCGACAAAATGGGCTTTTTATCCAGGAAATCGTCATCCCAGTGTGACGCCCTGTAGCTCGGAAATCGGTTCCAAGTTCATTTTGTGGATTAGTGACTCTGATTGTTTGTCAAACTTCAGACTTTAGAATTTTTTCCGCAGGTAAAATGTTCACCCAGAGTCGGGGAGTTAAAAGATTGTCTTTGTGATGAATCTACGATCAGATTTTTTCTCATCAGAATTATTTGATTAAAGAATAAATAATCCGACAGTCAGATGTGTTTTCTGGATTTATAGTTGTTAAAGATTTTATTTTTACAAGGGATGTTTTTTTGCTGATATCCGATATTAGCCGAACACTTAATGTTTGATTCTGATATCCATACCAATATATTCCCCCATGATTAAAATAGATTAATAAAAAGAGGTGCAATGCTGCCCTCTAGTGGCTTTCACCTTCATATACAGCCGTTTTTCCCCCAAAACTATTTTTAGTTCACACATCATTTGGCGAAACCCAGGCATTGAGTTATCGGGAAAAAATCAATAATGAATTTTACAGATATTAAATAATTGCTAATAAACGCTAATTTCTGTCGGCCGATATTATCGCCATCGCAACTTTTTACAGGTTTTATTAAAATCAGCATTATCTCTTTTGTAAAACCATATATGATCATAAATTGATAAAAGTCCGATTTAAGTCGGTGAAGTCGTAGAATTCTGTTTTTTGTTTTTTTTTTTGTGGAATTTGGCCTAAAACTCTCCTCCTATTTCGTAGTTTCAGCCCTAAGGTTGTCGTTGCGTCTGCTGCCCACATGTGGTCAAACGTGGTTTACACCTGACGACATGTCTTGTTTCTCTTCAACAGGTGGTTCAAACTACTGGACAAAAGTGGTAAGGCGGACAAAGACCGGGGCGAGGTTCTGCTGGACGTCCAGTTCCTGAGGAACAACATGACGGCTAGCATGTTCGACCTGTCGGCCGCCGGGAAGTCCCGCTCTCGTCTGAGCAAGTTCAAGGACAAAGTCCGCGGCAAGAAAAAGGAGTCGGACACCTCGTCGGACATCGTGCCGTCATTCACTCAGGTTCTGACGGACAGCGAGGAGGAGGGGGAGGAGGGGGGAGGGGAGGAAGGAGCTGCAGGGAAGGAGGAGAAGAAGAAGAAACATAAAATAAAGTCTTTGTTTTCGCACAAGTCCAACCTGCAGAAGAACCTGTCTCAGTCCATGTCCGTCCTGCCGTCGAAGACGTCGTCGCTGAGCAGAAGCCAATCGTCCGGGCTCAACGTGGACTTCTCTGAAGGTGAGTGACCTCCTTCAACCAGGAGTTCCAAACTACGGTTCAGGGGCCACATACGGCTCGGGTTAGATGTCAAGTAGAATCAAAACATAATGACATGTACATTTTATGCAATTCATCAAGCGGGCCGGTTTTGGCCCACGGGCCATATGTTCGACATCCTTTGACCTTTTTTTTTCTTTTTTTTCTATTATTTTTTTTTTAGGAAAAAAGAAGTTTAAGTTCAAAATCCACAAACGCAGCGGCAGCTCTGACAGCAAACACAGCGGCGGCGGCGGTGGCGGCGGCGGCGACGGCGACCAGAGCAACCTGTGCATCAACGGGAGTCACGTCTACTGCGAGGAGCCGCCAACGCGGTCGTCACGCATCGGGTCAAACTTCAGTCTGACCAGCTCTGGACACGGGTCCATGGAAGACGTCCCCGAGAGTTCACCGACGTCTGTGGAGTCACTGCAGAGATCCAGACAGTATTCACCCTGGACGGAGGAAGAGGAGGAGGAGGAGGAGGGGACTAAAGAGGACAAGAGTGAAAAAGAGGAGGAAACAGTCAGGAGGCGAGAAGAGGAGATGAAGGTTAGGATTGAGGAGGAAAGAAGGAAACAAGAAGAAGAGGAGAAGGTTAGGATGGAGGAGGCAAGAAGGAGACAAGAAGATATCGAGAAGGTTAGGATGGAGGAGGTAAGAAGGAGACAAGACGAGGAGGAGAAGGTTAGGATGGAGGAGGCAAGAAGGAGACAAGAAGAAGAGGAGAGGGTTAGGATGGAGGAGGTAAGAAGGAGACAAGAAGATGTCGAGAAGGTTAGGATGGAGGAGGTAAGAAGGAGACAAGAAGAAGAGGAGGAGGTTAGGATGGAGGAGGCAAGAAGGAGACAAGAAGAGGAGGACGAGAGGGGTAGGATGGAGGAGGAAAGAAGGAGACAAGAAGAGGAGGACAAGAGGGTTAGGATGGAGGAGGTAAGAAGGAGACAAGAAGATGTCGAGAAGGTTAGGATGGAGGAGGTAAGAAGGAGACAAGACGAGGAGGAGAAGGTTAGGATGGAGGAGGCAAGAAGGAGACAAGAAGAGGAGGACGAGAGGGGTAGGATGGAGGAGGAAAGAAGGAGACAAGAAGAGGAGGACGAGAGGGGTAGGATGGAGGAGGAAAGAAGGAGACAAGAAGAGGAGGACGAGAGGGTTAGGATGGAGGAGGTAAGAAGGAGACAAGAAGATGTCGAGAGGAATAGGATGGAGGAGGTAAGAAGGAGACAAGAAGAGGAGGACGAGAGGGGTAGGATGGAGGAGGAAAGAAGGAGACAAGAAGAGGAGGAGAAGGGTAGGATGGAGGAGGCAAGAAGGAGACAAGAAGATATCGAGAAGGTTAGGATGGAGGAGGTAAGAAGGAGACAAGACGAGGAGGAGAAGGTTAGGATGGAGGAGACGATGAGGCGACAGGAGGAAGAGAAGGTCAGAAAAGAAAAGATGGAATATGAACAAATGTTAAACGAAAAAAGGAGACAAGAAGAGGAGGAGAGGATGAGGAGGGAGGAGGAAGAAAATAAAAGACTGGCAGAAGAGAAAAGAAGACGAGACGACCAAGAAAACCAATGGTTGATAAAAGAAGAGAGAAAAGAGGAAGTAGAAAAGACGACGATGCCATCTACTGGAGAGACGGAGGAAAAGACGCTGAAGAAGAAGAAGAGTTCGACCGTCGCGTCTAAAAATCCATTCGATGAACGTGTTTCAAACGTTGTCTCTGAAGAAGAAGTCGACAAGAACAACAGGAACGTGTCGACGGTCCAACAACGGTGAGTTCACCTTCGTCTTTGATGTTTGTTTATGTTCTGACAAATGTTGACATTTTCCTCCGAGCTAAATTATAGCCACGACAGCTACGTTTGACGACTGTCCAAACATAAGAAACGTGAAACCGATTTCTGCTCAGAACTGGTTAAAAACAGAGCAAAATGTTCAGAAACGTTGGTGTAAAAAATGACCAGAAAATTGATGCTGAAGTCGGCTTGACTTTGGTCATTTTCAAACAAATGAGCTGCGACAGAATCGCAGTCGTGATGTCACGCAGTTTTATTTGGATTTATCGCTAAAGGCAAACGTATTTCTGTACGGAGCACGGGTCAACAACAACAACAACAACAACAACAACAACAACAACAACAACAGCAGCAGCATGACATCACCAAAATGAAACTGACTTCAACAGAGGAGTGCGTTTACATTTTTAGTTAAATACTTCGTAATCTATCTACAAATAGTGAGTTTGACCCAGGCTCTACGTTATAACGATTCTTGCCGATACATTACTTAATTATGCTAATATCGGACGATAATATCTGTTAGCCGATATTATCGGAAATCCATAATGTTATATTAATAGATACGATGGGTGACACAACAAAAGTCAACAGCGAGGGAACGTGTTTCTACGTCGACCAGGAAAACTGCTGATGCTGCTGCACACGGGAATTAAAGCTCGTGTCATGTGTTACCCAGGGTGAGGAGGGTGAGGAGGAGAACTCCCCCATCGGGGGGGAGGGGGGGCGGACAATCCTCAGCTCCACAACACCAGACACCTCATTTAAATGAAACCCAGAGCTTTAGCCTCATTAAAGTTGCATCGGCCTGTGTTTGTTTACGTGAGTTACAGTCGGTGGAGGCGGAGAGAAACTCAACACTTGTCCTCGAGTTACAGTCGGTGACCGAACACACAGATCAAAGGAGATCGACGAGGTCAAGGGTCGTGGATTTTTTTTTTCTTCATCTTCTAATATAAATTAAAAATAAAGACGTAGTCGGTGTCTCTTTTCCAGGTTCCTTCCTGCCGTGTCGTCCACTGATAACAAAGAGCTGATTGGTTCTCAGCGGGAGAAGCGTCCGGCTCCTACTCCTCCAGGAAGGAACGTGGCTGCGACTCCTCGGGAGCAGGAAGTTCCCTCGCCGCATCAGCAACAATTAAACAAGCAGAGCAATGAACAAGAAGCAGGAACTGCCAGCACCGCCCCCTGGTGTTCAGTGGAGGTAAAGCCGTCAAACACAGGGAAAACAGAGAGCTTTGAAAAAAGAAGCTTCGCCAAAGAAACAGAAACTGTTGCAAAACGCGGGAAACGTCCGGCGCCGTCCAGACCCGCGTCCAGAGGAGGTCCTCAACACGGCGGCTCGGGGACGAAACAAGCTGCGGTTCGTGGCCTGAATCCATTTGAAGATGATGAAGATGAGGTCACATCCCCAGATGATACCGCCCCCTCTGGTAGCACCAGCTCAGCGCAGTGGCCTCCATCCATGACAGGAGCGGCTGATGAAGAAGACGCGGCCTCTCAGGCAAAGTTGAAATCCTCCAAGATGAGTCACGCTCCTCCGCCTCCTGCAGCAA
>NC_024320.1:28500731-28507023 GCF_000523025.1 Cynoglossus semilaevis
GGTTCGGTTGGCACCAGTGAGGCTACACCTGAACGGGCTTCAAACCCAGACCTTGGCTCAGACCTTGAGTCCAGGGCCTCCTCGGTTCCCGACACGTCACTGGCCGAGTCGCCGTCTGCCGGAGCAGAGGAGGCAGCGGTGAAAAAGAACGCTCCGCCTGTAAATCCACGGAGGTGAGAGTTCAAGTCCGCAACAAAAACGTTCCTCAAAAACACAGGCACAAAGAAACAAAACACTTCCAGTTGCTGTAAGTGTAAATGTGAAAAACAGTGTGTATTCAGTCCCACTCTTCACCAGCAGGTGGTGATAGTGTGCAACGATGTTCATTTTGAGAGTCTTGTAACTTAGTTTTTGTCCTAAAGGATTCAAAGGAACCGTTTTAATGTCACGGCAGTTTAAGTCGATGAATCGTGAGAAATATTTTAGTCGAGTGATTTATTCGCTGTTTTTCTGTCTCTTAGAAGCTAGCAGAGTTCTGATAGGCTCTCAGCGTGGACATCAGACTTCAGGAACCACTGATTTTATTTTTTGTTCCCATTTGAATCAGTCGACTTTTGCGTTTTTTAATTTTAGTCATTTTTAAAAACTTTTTCATCCCAGAGGTCTCACTTCTCTGACATCTTGGCGCACACCGCCACCTACTGTTCTAGAGTGTGAAGTGTCCTGGTACGACCAGTGAGTTTTTGAGATAACGCAGCCTAGTCTAAGATCGGTTTTTAATCCATTCATCGGAATGGTGGTGTAGCGTTTTAAAGACTCGACGAACAGTGGGACAAAAGGAACAAACAGAGAAGTTGTTGTTTGTTGTTTGTTGTTTGTTGCTTAGGCGACAGCAGACGTCAAAGGGACGATTTACTGCGCAGCCGTCCACAGTGAAGTCATCAATCATTCCTGTCGTCTTTGTTGTTGTTGTGAAAATAACGACGATCTTCTCAACGACAAATCTCCGCTGGCTGCATCGGAGAATTAAAAAAATCGGACGAGAAAACTCTTCATCAGAACATCCTCCTCCTCCATCAACACGGATCTGTTGGCCCTAAAAAAAAAAAAAAAAAAAAAAAACTCCATTAGGGAACGGATATAAAAGTGATTTACGCCGTTCAATCAAACACTCTCCATAATCACAGAGATCCTTTCACCGCGCTCTGTCCTTGGGTTGAGATTTCTGGTTAATTATTTCTCATTGTCACAGCGCTTGTTGGTCTTCAATAGCGCCCCCACCCCCCCACGCCGAAAAACATACGGCATCTTTTGTTCATCATCAAACACAAAGGTGTGACTAAACAAAAGAAAATATAATAATGCGTCACGGCGCCCTCTGTGGAACGGAATCACTGCTGAGGCCAATGGAAAATAAAAACATTCATGCTAGGCTACGGCTAAAACGGTTAAATCTTTTGGATGAGTAAATAAACGAAATGACTTCTCCAAAATATCACGTCCTTTTATTAAATTTTTTTTATTAGAAAAATTATTATTGGTTTTATTTTTTTTAATGGGGAAGGTTTGTTTTTTATTAGGGATGGACGATATTATCGGCTAACATTATCGGCCAATATTAGCATAATCATGTGATATATCTGTAAAAATCGATAATGAAAACCAAATAATGCAATTCCTGGGTTTCGCCAAATAATGTGTGCCCTAAAATTTTTTTTTTTTTTTTACTTCTCTGGTCGAGTCCTTTGATCTTTATTTTGGTGACCGACATCCCCGTGTCGTTGCAGGCTGCAGCCAGTACGACCACTGGAGCAGTCCGTCCCTTCTCCTCCGAGCGGTAAAACCGTCCCCGGCCCAGCGCCCCCCGGTGGAGTTCATGAGAAAACAAAGGTAAGAGTGTTTGTAGAAGGTCGTTGTAGCCTAGACCAGGGGTCACGACCTTTCTGGAACTGAGCGCTACTTCAAGGTCACTCAGTGATTACGAAGAGCTACTTGTTTGATACAGACAAATTCCTGAACAAATGTCGTAATAATCAGTTCTGGGACAGACGACAGTAGATTTGAATGGAACCGATTCAAACGGCACAGTAACGGTACCATTTCTGACCCTCCTGTTGACGACGTAGACACCACCTTGGTGACCCCTGGTCCAAGCTCTGACCAGATTGTTGTGGACATTGTGATGTCTTTATGTCCAATCATAAATTCCTGTGCCTCACCCCCACTCCCCCTCTCCTCCTCCCCCCTCCTCCTCCTCACAGGTAAAAGCCTCAGAGAACAAAGGGCCGTATTCGCAGCTCACTCGTGAAGAACTGGTGTCTCTCATGATGAAGCAGGAGACGCAGCTGTCGGACAGAGACAGGAAGATATCAGAGCTGGAGGACTACATCGATAAACTGCTGGTGCGCGTCATGGAGGAGAAGCCGAGTATCCTGATGTCCCTGAACTCCCTCACCAAGGCTGTGTAGACTGAGTTCACCTCCTGTGCTCCACTGACGCTGCCTTCACCTTATTATTGTTGTTGTTACTAAATGGTCCTGATGAGAAACAAAACATATTCAATTTTTTTCCTGACTTACTAACAATCCTGATGCTGTGTCTGACTCTAATCATTATAAACGTTGTTTACATCGCTGACTTGATTTTTTTTTTTTTTCCTGTAAAGACAATCAGTCTGTTTCCTACCTTCAGTGTTGACCTGCTGTTACCTTGTAGTCTGTACTTGGCTGAAATGAGATTTCCACTGATCTTAACCAAACAGCAAACGCACTTTAAGCTTCTGATAAAAATGTTTCATATGCACTGAATTTTTCTACTGTAATCAGGTGATGTTTTATGGCATGAAGGGAAAAAATATATATAAATAAAGTCTATAAAATAAAGATAGTGTGTCTGTTGTAATTATTATTTTATTTTCATTTTATATAATTATTTGCATCTTTTAGTTAAAACTGCAAAATTCCATCATAAAACATGCTTAAAATGCCAGAAATATATTTTAAAAAATGTAATCAAAATGTTTTTTATTTATTTTAAAAATTTATTTATTTTTAATTATCGGTTGAAGAATTAATTCAAAATGACAACGTTTAAGAAACCACAAATATAATACATAAAATGAAAAAGAGATTATATATATAATTTTATAATGATTGTTTTGTTTTGTGGTGTAATAAATTAGCTTAATAAATTGTACTTTATGTAGTTGTTAATATTTTGTGTTGTGTGTAAAATACTTGAAATTGTTATTTTTTTATCAAAACCTTAATTTCTTGTTTTCGTCCCTTTATGTTTTCATTTTGTATTTATTCACTCGTTTTTCTTAAAAACTGTTTCCTCTGTCGTCGTTTCCCTCCGTTCTACAGCAGCCGGAACCCTCGGCACTCTGTCCGCTGTTTCCGGTGGGACACATTTGACACGCACTATCATCTAGAAGAAGCTGGAAAGACAGTCGTTTCTTTGACGTTTGTATAATTATGACTTCGAGTCCAATGTTTCTGCTGTAATAATAATAGGTTTCTGTGAAAAAACAAAAACAAAAACAAAATGGCTGCTCCTCCTCCGACGTTTCTGTGAAAAAACAAAATGGCTGCTCCTCCTCCGAGGTGTCCGGGCTGCGGCTCCTCCAACATCGTACAAGATGATTTATACGCCCAGGCTCAGATGGTCTGTGTGGACTGTGGTGCCGTGGTGTCTGAGGGGTCGCTGGCCGATGAACATGTCGAAGGTTCAGGTGCGAAAACAATAAGAAACGTGGGAATAAAGTGGGCTGGAAGGTGACGTTCCCGTTAGGGAAAAATATTATTTTGAAATAATTCAAAACCTGCAACAAAATATATATTTTTTAGTGGGATATTATTGTCAAAGATATGATATAATGAATAACATTTAAATTAAAAAAAATATTTGATTTGAACTACTTTATGTTAAAACATTGATTTGTGTCATTTCCAGTTCTGTCCATTTCAATCTGTTGTAGCTGAAATAACAAACTATTAAATAGTTTTGATTCACTATTAAAACAACTGCTACAACCTGGACCCAGAACCGGATGTTCTCCTCCAAACACCAGTCTGTTGAAAGAAATAATATGAGAAATTTTGCCAAAATTTGGAAAACAGTGACCAGATTTTTTTCAGAGAAAAAAAAACTGAAAACAAACGTTTTAGTTTTCAGTAAAGTTAAACATTTTTGTCAGGTTTTTTTTTTTAAACAAACTAAAACATCGCGTGATGACGAATGAAGATTCACTTAACTCTCCTAATTTACTGTAGTAAAATGATTTACCTCGGGGAGGCGCTGCTGCTCATTTTACAGCAGATTTATGTTTTATTAACTTGTTATTGTAGCTTAGAGTTTTTGGATATGAGCTGCCCCTAGTGTTCATTTTGGAGAAGACGACTGGCTGCAGCGTCTTCATGGTTTTCACTGAGCAAAATTTGAAGTCGAGTGACAAACACATTTGAATGAGGTTTAATTAGCTCAGCCCCCCCCCAAACTAATTATTTCAAGTGTCTTTTTTTTACACTGACACTTCCTTTTTTGTTACCAGGTGTGAATTTTGTCGTAGCCAGGAATTCACCCAAAAGATTATGTCCGAACCTCATAAAAGGTGAGTAACCCTGGGGACGGGACACTGTTGTGGCTGTTGTTTCTACTTACGTCTCCAAAACGCCTCCGTGCAGGTCTGCAGCGCGTGAAGGCCATCTGTCAGACCTTGAGGGTCCACGCCGGCCTCGAGAGTCTCTCGGTGAGCCATTTCAAACAGGCCTATCAGCACCAGAGCTTCATCAACGTGACGCTGCCCAAAAAGGAAATCCTGGCCGGCTGCTGCGTGCTGGTGTGCTGCAGACAGCTCAACTGGCCCGTTACCATGGGAACCATCAGCTACCTGGTGGGCGCTGAGGTGGACGAGGTGGGCGCCGTTTACCAAGAGATGATCAGGATTCTCAATGTCACCTCGCCGACTGTTTGCGTCACGGATGTCATGGCTTCACACTGTCAAGAGTGAGTGGGAAAATTTGTTTTTTTTTTTACAAACCCCCCCCGACCCCCTGACCCCCATTGACAATTAAGAAGATAATAATACAGGAGATTATCGTCTAAAATCGATTCTTACAACTTGATATAACTCGATTTTTGCCGTAAGTCCAGAACTTACGTCCCGTACGAAAGTACTGATGTCACTCACCTCATGCTAACACAGTGGTGACATCGTGTTCTAAGACATAAACACATCAGAGTTCGACTGATGCCTGGCAGCCAAAATGAAGGGCAAAATATTGTTTTCCACGTGTATTGTCACGTAACTACGTATTTGTCCGCTACTCTCACCAACCAGTTCCTGTGCGAAAAGTGTTTTAACGTTGTACGTCAGAAAGATGGAACAAGAATTTCTCAATGAATTTATGGGAAATGGCGACGGAACCGTTAAACGCCGTACGTCGAGGGCGTCATAAACCCAAGACACCTTATAATACTATAATTCTATTTTTAAAAACTTTCTCGTGTTTATGAATCAGTCTTTCAGTGTTTTTACAGTAACTCCAATTTGTCAGTGTGTAACAGTTCGCAAGAACCACAGTTCGCTACGTACCCTGGTATTGACGTGACAGACTCTGGTACGTTTACGTTACAGGAACGGTTTGAGAAGAAATGAGTTTTAAAACGTTTGATATTAACAAACAAAAGTTGCCAAATTGTCAGGTTATCAAATAAATAAAATATTTAAAAATAAATCCTTTTGTTTTGACACTCCGCTGCTCATGAACCAGCGGAGTTTGAGAAGCTTTTCGACTTGTTTTTTTTTTTTCCTCGTACCAGTCGTACTGACATTCACCTGACGTTGTGTCAAAGTTATCGTGTTTCATGTTCAACCAGCAGGATTGACGAGTTTGACTGAACAAAGACGGCACGTTTTCTTCTTCCTTTTGAAGGTTCCGACCTTCACTGCTACTGTCGCTGACTGGAGAACTCGTCTGTGCTAGCTGTGCTAATTCATGTAGAATTGGTTGAAGCAGTTGAATGAGTCGCGCTGGCAGCGATTGGTCCCATAATTACTGGGTTTCAGGGACAGTTTTACATTTGTTGCACTTTGCATTACCATGGTTACCCTTGGTATATATATATATATGTATGTATGCTGTATATTTGGCACTCTCTGGTGTGTTTGTGCTGAACATCCTGTACCCGACGGTGAGTACGAATACAAATCCATTTCTTGTTGTTGTTTTCTCCCTAAGGTATAAAATTAGTTCCCTTCATGTTCCTGAAGAACTGGCAGAGAACCCAGCGGAGCTGACCAAACGAGCCGTGTCTCTGGTGGAGCTGGCGGCAGGTTCCTGGATTGTGG
>NC_024320.1:28507386-28509196 GCF_000523025.1 Cynoglossus semilaevis
CGAAGCGGAGGAGAACGCAGCGGCCGGAGGTCGAGGACGTGACTGGTGACGAAGAAATCTCCGACACTGAAATTGACTCTTACCTCCGCACTCCACAGGAAGTCAAAGACTTTGCTAGAACACAGAAGATGCTGTCTGACTCTGGAAGTAAAACCTCGTAGGAATGAATATGAATATACTACAGTACTACTACTACTGTACTGCAGTACTACTACTGCTACTGCACGGCTGATCTTCATTCTGTTATGATTTTTGTTAAAAGTACGTTATTTGTTTCTTTTTGTAAAACTGTGTTCTGAATGTGTTTGTTTCCTTTTAATAAAGTGAATCTGTTTGGTTTGTTGACAAAACCCAAAATATTTGGGGGGGGGTCGAGGAGGGAGGGTCCTGTTATGGTTCAATCTTAGATCCGTTGATCGTGTTTTACAGTTTGTAGAGTTGGAGTTGTGCAATCTAAAAAAAAAGTTAATGTGAAGTGAGTGATTGATCGTCTGCTGCCATGATGTTTGGACAGACTTTGACTTTTTTTTTTTTAAGTAAGGATGGTTTATTGATGGTTTAAACTGGTTTTGGGTTTTTATTACTTGGGTTTGTGCTGGGTTGGAATCCCCAATAAAACAGAAGGAAAATCAGTTCCATTTCTGGAGCTAATCAACCACCGCTAACCTAACTCGATAATGAGTCATGGTGGATTTGAAGTTTTCTTCTTTGTCACCACTTTTTCGTCCTGCACTCGTTAGTGGACCTGTCCATAACGGACACAGATATCTGTAGTCAAGTCAACAACTTCTGTGGCGTAGCCTTTACCACGTGTAGGTCAAAGGTGTTCATGAGTTTTTCCCACTGTGTCTTAAAGGTCTACGTTGTTGTTTTTTTCACCTTGTACCATAAATATTTCAAAGTAGCTAAAATGACCGAATGAAATATCCACTAGTACCGAAGCAAAGATCACACCAGAAATGTTTTTAAAAAAAAACATCAACTGATTTTATTTGTAATTTTTTCTCATCACTACAGTTCACAAGAAACACTTCACCAAGACGTGACATTTTATAACTCCCCCAAAACTATTAAAAACAAATCAACACAGAGAACTGGTAACTCAACTGCTGCACGACGGTTTCACTTTAGAGCCGTTGGTGTTGAAGGCAGTAACACACCGTCAGAACCGTCAGAACTAATGGGATTAATTGCTCAGTGCACATTCATCAAGATCAGGTCTTAAAATAATTAGTTGAGCCAAAGGGCGTGAGTTTAATTTATTCCACCGGGGGCTCCTGGAAGGAGCAGCATCCTGATCAAGTCTGACATCAGCGGTCTGTCGTCATTGGCTGGTCCCAAATTAAATCTTCACAGATGGTTTCATTCGCTCTTCTTCGCCGTCGTTTACTTCAAACTGCTGCGAGAACTGGTCTCGTTCCATTCAAAGCCACAGAAAAACGTTTTATTCGCCGACTGAAAAGCCATTAAAGACGTCAATCACCGACCCGCGACGCTGTTCTCTCACAGTCTGAAGAATCCAAAGCGTAAAAAAACAAGTTAGCTGTGCGCTAATGATCGCTGCGAAGTTTGTTTCAGACGTGCGCGGAACTCTAGAGGATCTCCAGAGATCGTTTTTTTTGTGTGTGTACAGCAGTCTCTCCAAACAGTTCTCGTATATTTATATATTTATAAATATATTTGAGATTTTGTTGATTAGAATTTCGCATGTGAACATTTGACAAACTGTATTTACAGCTAGCGTGAATTGTTGTCTCAACGTCACTTCGCCGACTGTTTGCGTCACTGTCAAGAGTGAGTGGGAAAATTT
>NC_024320.1:28509850-28510619 GCF_000523025.1 Cynoglossus semilaevis
CCCCGCCATTGACAATTAAGAAGATAATAATACAGGAGATCATCGTCTAAAATCGATTCCTACGACTTGATGTAACTCGATTTTTTTATAAATATATTTGAGATTTTTTGTAACATTTGACAAACTGTATTTACAGCTAGCGTGAATTGTTGACCCTTATTCTTTTGTTCGGAGAGATGGGAACGTGAGCGGACCGAGTCTCCGGGCCAAACATTTTTAAAAACGTAGAATGACGTGGATCGGCCGTGGCTCTTGTACTTTAATTACCTTGGCAGGTGACGTTATGGCGGGGGGGGGGGGGGGGGGACCACTCTACGCGTCTTTGTCCTTGTTTCACCCTGGTGAACGACACAGCGGCACAAACATTTTCCACCAACTGTTGACCCATGTCGACACATTTACAGCCACGAACGCAGATTTCTACTGAACTTTAATTTAAAAAAAAAAAAACAACTCCTAAAAAACTGCCGTTCTCGTTAAACAAACGCAATAAAATGACGTAACATGAAGTCAGTGGAACTCCACTTTGGCAACGACTGGTTCACGCAATCCACCCCAGGTGTGTCCTTCTACACCACGAGCCTCCAGTTTCCAGTTTTACCACCACAGATACTGGTAGAGTGGATTATGGGATACATCCTGTCGATGAAATGGAACAGGTCTTTCAGGTCCAACGTCGTCATCTTATTCAGGAGTAGTTCGTTAGACGGGGTTACAATCTTGTCCTCTAGGATTTCTTACACTTCAGATCACTATAAACCCCCCCCCC
>NC_024320.1:28510661-28528288 GCF_000523025.1 Cynoglossus semilaevis
CGCTCCTCTTCCTCACCCCCTCCCCCTCTTAAAATGAAGATAGAGAACCGATGTTATCAAACTGCCAAGTCAGTGGTTTAATTACCGAGATTAAAAGACCACATTGGGGGCACAGTGATTGGCAGGCGCGCCGATGCGTCAACGTCTCTGGCGCTTGAACATCGCCCGCAGCTCGTTGCGAAAGCGGTCGTGTAGCCACGCGTAGAGAAAAGGGTTACAGCACGATGAGCTCATGGCACAGAGGTGGCAGAGGAGCTGGATGAGGAGGAAGTAGCGTTTGTTTATCAGCTGGATGTCGATGTCTCGCAGCACGTTGAACACGTGGATGGGCAGCCAGCACAGGGCGAAGGCCGACACCAACAGCGCCACCAGGCGGAAGATCTTCCTCTTGCGAGCCTGATGAATGCTGGTCTGGTCTTTGGACCTGAGGCCCGGCGCGACGCATTTCTTCAGTTTGACTGTGATGCAGAGGTAGGAGACGAAGACGGCCGACAGCGGCAGGACGTAGGTGATGATCAGGGTGCTGTAGGCGTACGCGCGCCGCTCCTTCTCCTGGCCCAACCAGAACTCCTCGCAGATGGTGAAGCCTTCCTCCTTGAACTCCACGTGGTAAGTGTGGGTCATAGCTGGGGCCACCAGGCCGCAGGACATCAGCCAGATACCAGTGAGGACGGAGACGCACATACCCACGGTGGTGCGCTTTTTCAGCGGATGAACGGTTGCGTAATATCTGCAAAACAAGTGATGCAGACGATATCGTTAATACTGTGAATTAAAATGGGACGAGAAGAAAAGTAAGGACTCGGAGCGAGAGAACGGCCCTTCAGAAAACTGCTAATGATTACGTCATTACGAGGAAGAAGTAACGAAATGTCCTGACGAAAATGTAGTTGAGTGAAAACCCGATCTTCTGTGGAGACTGTGGTTCAGTGGATCTGTCTCTGCCGTATGGGATGCATCGTGAATCGATTCGAAATTAATACAAATGCGTGGCAATTTAGCACTGGTTGAGTAGGCCGCATTACCTCAAAAAGTCACTGGTCACACCATGACACTACACACTCTAGTACAGTAGGTGGCAGTATGTGACTAAAACTGATTCAGCTATTAAACCAAGACGTCACGTTCCTACGTAGCCTAAAGTGACTATAGTCCATTTATAATCTAGCCATCCAACCATCCACTCAGCCATCCATCCAACCATTCATCCAACCATTCATCCATCCACCCATCCATTCATCCACCCATTCATCCATCCAACCATCCATTCATCCATCCATCCATTCATCCAACCGTCCCCCCAACCATCCATCCATCCATTCATCCATCCATTCATCCAACCGTCCATCCACTCATCCAACCATCCATCATCCAACCGTCCATCCACCCATCCAACCATCAATCCATCCCACTGTCCATCCAACCGTCCATCCAACCGTCCATCCAACCGTCCCTCCAACCATCCATCCAACCGTCCATCCAACCGTCCATCCAACCGTCCCTCCAACCATCCATCCAACCGTCCATCCAACCGTCCATCCAACCGTCCATCCAACCACCCATCCATTCATCCAACCATCCACTCATCCAACCATCCATCATCCAACCGTCCATCCACCCATCCAACCATCAATCCATCCCACTGTCCATCCAACCGTCCATCCAACCGTCCCTCCAACCATCCATCCAACCGTCCATCCATCCATATCTACACACACAAACTCACTAAATTAGTTCTAACTAATCTAAACAGAGTTTGTCGTCTCAACAGTTTTCATGATTATTTTCTGCTCATTTAAATGAACCCATTAACGAGTTACACCCACAGTTCTGTCAACACACAGTACGGTTTGATTCATTTTTCCTCCAGCCGGTGTGAGTGGCTGCCATGTCGCAGCACAGACACTTCCACCCACCTGTCCACAGCGATGGCAGTCAGCGTGAAGACCGACACGTAGACCGTGACCGGCTGGATCAGGAACACCAGATAACACATGGAGCGGCCGAAGACCCAGCCGCGGGGGTTGAAGGCGTAGGCCAGCGTGAAGGGGATGCAGGTCACGCACATGAGCATGTCGGAAAAGGCCAGGTTCCCGATGAAGAAGTTGGTGACGTTGTGCATCTTTCTGGCTCGACAGATGATGTAGAGGAGCAGGTAGTTCCCAAAGACGCCGACCACCACCACCAGGACGTAGCAGGGAATGATCAGAGGCTTGAACTTCTGCAGGAGAGCCACGTCCGCGAACTGGGAGCTGTGATTGGAGGAGCTGTTCTGCACGGCAACCTCAAACACGAGTCCCTCCGTCTGTTCCGCCGACACCGACGGTTGTGTACTTCCTGTTGGACTGCTGTGGTTCTCCGCCATGGCTGCCTTGGAGCGGGGTCTCTGTCGGAGAAACATTCAAAGACTCACAGCTGGGTTTGAATCGAGGTTGAAACATTTTTATCAATTAAAAAAAAAGTTAGTTTACTGAGAAACAGAGACGCGTCCAGATTTGATTCTTGACAAACCAGAGGAAACAGGTTTCATTATTTCAAAGACAAATAATAATAATACAAGTCTTCATTTTCATTACTAAACACTAGGGGTCTCCAATATGAACTTTTTGCCGATATGTCGATATTGTCCAAAAATTAAGTTTCCGATTCCAATATCAACCGATACTGATATGTGGTGCCCTGGTGGTTAAGGAAGTGAAGTGCAGCCTGCTCACTAAGGTGACGGGTTAAAGCAGTGTTTATTATAATTATTTTATGACATGCACCCCCTAGAGGACAGAAGTTTTTTTAACCCCCCCACCCTGAATTAAAATACTACTAAGCACCTGGTAATATTTATTTATTGATTTATTGATTTATTTATTGATTGATTTATTGATTTATTTACGAGAAAATCCAACAAGAAAATCGACGAGAAAATCCAACAGTTCCAAAGACCAAAGAACAAGTACTGCAGAAAAGTCACTTCTTTTCTTTCTAGTTACCACAAAGTCAGTGGAACCTTCCAGCACTCACACACACACACACACACACACACTCATTTTCAGACTTTGGTTTTTCACGCTCCCGTGCAGCGTTTCACGTGTGATGTCACTTGAAAATGGGCTGCGAGGCTAAATTTAATGCAGGGTCGGAAACTGTCGCTGGTTCTTCTCATTATGAGGAGAACGCTCTCTGTACGATACAGTTTTTTTGGGCATCGGCAGTGACTTTAAAAGTACGTCATAACTAAGAGGTTCTGGTGACGGCTCAGAGTCAGAAGAACGGACTTGACTCTCAGTACCGTGAGAAAACGTGTTTAAAATCTGATGTCACCATCAAATTTCCCTGGTTGTCCCTTTAACTTTGGTTCTGTTTTCCCCGAGTTGTTGATGAGAAGTTCCTGTCGTTGAGTCTTTTTCTTAGACGTTGACAACTTTGAAAACATCGTCTTCTGGGAAGGACAGCACAAAGGTGAAGACGTAACGATGCATCGTGAATCGGTTAAAAATCGATACGAATGGGCGACATTTTACGCAGTCGGTTGAAATAAAAAAATTTAATCGCACATCAAGGTGTTAGCAGTAGGCTGTGTTTTCTAAAAATCACTGGTCATACCACGACACTACACACTCTAGTCCAGTAGGTGGCAGTATGCATCTAAAACCGTTGGTTGTGACCCACTATTAAACCCAGACATCAGTGTGAGGTTCACAGACCATGTCAGTTGATGAAGTCCACAGACCATGTCAGTTGATGAGGTAGACAGACCATGTCAGTTGGTGAGGTTCACAGACCATGTCAGTTGATGAGGTAGATAGACCATGCCAGTCGGTGAGGTTCACAGACCATGTCAGTTGATGAGGTTCACAGACCATGTCAGTCGGTGGTGAATTATTAGCGTTAACCACTAATTGTCAGAAAGGTGATCTTTACCTCGTTCCGACTTTTCTCTGACTTTTATTGTTTCGCTGCTGTTGTAAATAATCGTAGCTGCAGGTGCACGAGACAAACGATCGATACTAAGTGCAGCTAGGGGGCAGCGTTTTAATGCAGAACACTTCAGTGTTCAAAGAGTTTCATTTTTCACTGCTTTGGCAAAAACACAAGGAAAAAAAAATCCACGATAGAACCTTCATTCTCTCGACTGCCAAGGGATTTTAGTTAAAGTTCCACCAAATCTGAAGAGTATTTTCTACGGCAGGTGATCGATGAGACGAGATGAAAAATACTTAATGCTACTAATTAGTTAATCCTCTGTCAACTCTGTGGTCACTGGTCTGACCAGCTCCACTCCTCTGTTCACATGGTCCGCCTTAAAGACCAGTGACATGAAGTTCTGTGGAGGATTTGAACCAATCACAGCTCGGTCACTTCACCAGGAACCGAGCGTCTGTTCCTGAAGAACAACGGAGAACAACAACAACACAACCATCTGCACTTCAACGCAAGAGAAACACAATGAGGTACAAGGTGACGAGAGACGTGCACATGGTTCATGGACGATGGTGCCGTGACTCACCTCTGGTGTTACGTCCCCGCCGTACGAAGAGTGAGAGTGAGAAGAGCGGACGATCGCTGAGCGTCTGTACACAACTGAGGCTGAATCAGAGTCAGGAAGAGGGGAGAGAGGAAGGGAGACAAGGATGAGAGGATTCAAGCAGCGACCCAAAAGTGTAGGTGACAATGATAAGAGATGCTTTTTGGAGTAGGAGGAAGAGGGAGTGGGGTGAGGGAGTGGGGTGAGGCACGCCACGCTGATGGACAAGAGGTGGCAGGAGTGAGGGAGAAACAGGGAGAGAGAGTCTGTGGAAATGGTCTCTAAACCAATGGAAATGACAATCCCCCCCCCCCCACACACACACACACACACACCTCCACTCCCCCTCTCTCACCTCCACTCCCCCCTCTCTCACCCCACTCCCCCTCTCCCCGACCCTCATCTCCAAATGATTCACCTCGCGGTTGGATCGACTGATGATGTCTGACCTGGAGTGACCAGAGAAGAAACCGTTGGTCAGAGAGGAGACGATGACATCATCAGTCCTTCATCATCTTCATCATCTTCATGTTGAAGAATTTTCACTTTATCGTTTTAAAAAAAGATTTCTTTTTTTTTTTTTTCAAACATAAAGGTTGTTGGTCCGTCCCAGGTCCACTAACCAAGGTTTGGTCTGAAGTTCTGGATGTTCCGTCTGAACTCAACAACAACAACAGATGACGGCGACGACAGCTCACGTCAACCAATCCAAACGTCTCGTCTCTGGAACATCGTGAGCTCAGATTAATTACACACTTGGTCGTCGTTGTTTTTTTTTTTGTTTTTTTTAATGTTCCAGTTGAAAATGTCAGAACGAAGCTACGACAACTCAACGACTGCAGAACGCGAACGCGACCTTTAATCACAAACGCGTTTGCAGTTTTTTTTTCTCTCTCCACCTTAAGTGAAGCGGAACCTTTACGTTAGCATTCCATTAAGTTGATCTTCATTTCCTCACACCGGGAAAATTAGCCTTTAATTCATGGAGGAGTCGGAAATTAAAGACAGGATTTGCTGCTTTCAGTACAAATATCAAATGACTGCATTTACGCAGTAATTTGCAGTTCTTACGAAACAACGAAAAAATGGCTAAAGTGATGTAGCGTAAGTACGCAACTAAATCTTCCTCCACTGATACGGAACGTTCAAAACATTCCTGACTACAGGGGGTGGACACAAGCGTAATTCATTTTCTTTCTTTATGTCTCAGGGGTTTGTAAGGATTACTGAACTAATAGCTGTTACTATGGTGACCTGCAGCGTGGGGGCCACGGGGGGGGGGGGGCAACCGGACGGTTAGAAACAACATTTGAACTGTGGATACAAAGAACTGTTGAAGGAACCGATGTTTACGTCGTTATCTCATCGTTATCACCGAAGGTTCTTTAGCGTCTTTGTTGTCACCCATTAACATCGCCCGGCGTCTGCGGCTAATCTGACAGCGACGACGTCTGGACTCGACTTTTATGCTAACTATTGATTAGCATTAGCATCCATGGACTTTAAACTTTAAATTAAAAAGTTGTTGTTTATTTATGTTGACTTAGAGTTCGCTCAGAGAAATATATTTTATGAACTTAATACTTGAACAAAGTCAATTCAGAATCAACTAGAATAAAAAAAGCTAGCATTTTTAGCGTCAAAAAACGTAATACCACTATTCACCAGCAGCAGCGCTGTTTGAAAAAAATGTATTTCCAACAACAATAGTCAATATAAACACTGACCACCGTCCTCGTCTGTCGTCCTGTTGTCACAGACTCGGTCGTGGGTTCATCTGCCGCTGAAGTGCTTTCCAGCAAAAATGAGTTGTTTTTTTGTGCAGATCTGCACCAGTGGAAACAGCTCCACCTGCCTGTCAACAGATATTTCAAACACAACATCTCGGTGACGAGATGTTGAAAAGGTTCAGACTGTGATGACGGTCGACAAAAAAGGAAAGAAAACACACACACACACACACACACACACACACACTGATGCCTAAACTCTCTCATTTTCTCGTTTGTCGGCTAAATTGTGGGATTAATTGGAGCGTTTTTGTGACAAAAGACGGACAATTAGAGAACAGTGAGGGCTGATTTGGTTTTTAATGAAGTCTGATTTCTTTTGGTTCACGGGGAGTCGACGTTTATATTATATATATATATATTTTTCTGTTATCTAATTTGAATACATTAGGTAACGTTACCTACGATTTTTGAAAGAGGAAATCTAGAGACGGTTATACATATGTGTGTGTATATATGTCTGTATATATGTACTGTATATATGTACTGTATATATGTACTGTATATATACACAGATATATGTGCAGTATACATTTTGAATTCGTTATTGGATTTTGAGTAACAATGCGATTAATTGAGATTAAAAATTATAATCCTTGCCCTAATAAATATATGTATATAACATCGGCCGACCAATATTATCGGCCCGATATTAGCATAATTATGTAAGAATCGCTAATATTTTTTTCTCCAATAATGAAAACCCAATAACGCAACGCCTGGGTTTCGCCAAACGTCGTGTGCCCTAAAAATAGTTTTGGGGAAAAACGGCTGTATATTAACGTGAAAGCCACTAGATGGCAGCATTGCAGCTCATTTAATTAAGACAGATAAATAAATCAATATTACCAGGTCTATATATCAGTATCGTTTGATATCGGAATCGGAAATTAAGTGTTTGGACAATATCGGCATATCGGATATCGGCAAAAAGTTAATACCCATCATTCCTATATGGGGCATTATCGCCACCTGCTGTAGGAGTCAGTCATTAATAACAGATCGGAAATTCCTACATGGGGCATTATCGCCACCTGCTGTAGGAGTCAGTCATTATTAACAGAAGTGGAGAATTTCACAGCGTCTGTTGTCGTCTGTTGTCGTCTGTTGTCGTCTGTTGTTGTCTGTTTTCGTCTGTTGTCATCTGTTGTTGTCTGTTGTCGTCTGTTGTCGTCTGTTTCCTGCTGTAGAAAACAGTGACATTTGAATCAAATTATTTTTTGTGTTGACGTTTGTGTTGATTCTGTTCGTGAACCTCCGTGGACACAGTCACTAAATTTGGAACAAAAATCTGGACCGATGTCTGGTCGATGCCCACTGTTTTGGCAGTGAGCAGCCCAGACTGGTGGACCACATAAAAAAACCCATCCAGTCCATAAAGAAAAACATTGGATAATGTATCGACCAATCACAGAAGGAGGAGAGTCAGCGTCTGTTCTCTGTGTGTCTCTGGATCTGTCCTGGACAGACTCACCTCAGGTCTCCGTCTCCTGCTGCGGTGACGCTCTGATGTGTCGTTGTTGTTGTTGTTGTTGTTGTTGTTTTTTGTTTCTTTTTTTCATTCCCTACACATTAAATCTCCAGTTTTTGGTTTCCTCCTGGAGTCTCAGTCTCTGAGGGACCTGGTCTTCACACTGACCTTGGAATAACAATTTCTCTCACATTCGTTCACACACACACACACACACACACACACACACACACACACACTGGTGTCCTCAGTCTGGGACTAACCTACTTTCACAGAATAGAAAATCAGGGAACAGCACTGGAGTTTATTCGAAATCAAAAACAATGTATTTTAATATATATATTTACATATATGTAGATGAATAATCGTGATGAATCAGTAACAGCAGCTGGACGTTCAGAGTGTGTTTTTTTTACAGCTGTTTTTATTTCTGACAAAATCCAAATGATTAATATGGAATGGAAAAAAAAGAATTAAAATAATATAATTTGGCTCAGCTGGACCTCTGTGACCTGGACCTTAGTTTGACCTGGTTCTGGTCCTGGTCCTGGTTCTGGTCCTGGTTCTGGTTGTGGTCCTGGTTCTGGTTCTGGTTCTGGTTGTGGTCCTGGTCCTGGTTCTGGTCCTGGTCCTGGTTCTGGTCCTGGTTCTGGTTGTGGTTCTGGTTCTGGTTCTGGTCCTGGTCCTGGTTCTGGTCCTGGTCTTAGTTCTGGTCCTGGTTCTGGTTCTGGTCCTGGTCCAGTTCAGGCATCAACTCTTCGTCAGTTCTTCCAGAACAGACTGAAGAGTTGGTTTTAAATACACTGTGTTTACTAGTACATACTGCAGTACTCTGTACCTGCAGTACTCACTGAGTACACAGAGTGAATGTGAAGTTATTTAATGTCAGAGCCAAGAAAACAAAAAAAAACAACTCTTATTTTCCGTCTAATTTCTAATTAGAGAAGCTCTGATTCTTCCTGATGAATGAAAACCACGGTCGTCCTCGTCCTTTCATGTCCTCAGAAAATAAACGTGTTTTTGAACACGACTGCGGACGCCGTGTTCAAGGACGGAACAGGAACTCAGATGAAGGGACAGAGAAACAAAGAGTTCTGACGAGCTCCATTCACAGACTGACAGAACCACGTCCACGTCCACGTCCACGTCCGTCCACTGCTGCTCAAAAACAACAAAAAACTCTTATTTTCCGTCTAATTTCTATCCTAATTAGAGAAGCTCTGATTCTTCCTGATGAATGAAAACCACAATCGTCCTCGTCCTTTCATGTCCTCAGAAAATAAACGTGTTTTTGAACACGACTGCGGACGCCGTGTTCAAGGACGGAACAGGAACTCAGATGAAGGGACAGAGAAACAAAGAGTTCTGACGAGCTCCATTCACAGACTGACAGAACCACGTCCACGTCCACGTCCACGTCCGTCCACTGCTGCTCTCACTGAGACAACCTGAGACACTAAATTCTCTGGTGCCCCCTGGCGGTCACCTTCGGTAACGCTGTGACTGAGCTCCACCGACATCATCGTTAAACTTCCTTGGCCTCCACTTTACTGCACCCTTGTTTTTTTCTCTGACTGCTGCCATGAATCAGTCCTTAATGTTAAAATCAATGAAGGGAAACACAATCGAGTGTAAAAGGTAACAAATCTTTGCTTTAAATCACAAAACAACGAGGCGCGGAGGTCAATTAGTGAAATGTGAGGCCGCGTGAGAATCAACATGGAAAAAAAACAAACAGACAGAGTAAAAGACGACGTTGTGTCGTCATCGTGGTCGTGGTGGTGGTCGTCGTCTGCTCCTCTTCTTCACTCGCCTCCACACAGCTCCAGCAGGATCTTGCGATAGTCTCCAGACGTGTCCCCCTGCAGAGACCAGAGACAGACACAGACTCATCTACAAATGTATTCGTCAGAACCGCTGACGCGCTGCCTCGGCCTTCGGCTGACTGACACGGTGCCACGCCCCCTAGGATGTGGCGCTCACCTTGATGAAGGAGTGCAGCGTCTTGCCGTACATCTTCAGGAACTCCGCCTTGATGTCCAACATGTCGATCTCCGCCCTGGAGACCATCACTCTGATGAGGATGCTGTCCGTGGTCCCCAGGCCCTAAACACACACACACACACACACACACAGATTCAGATTTTGCTGAGTCAGATTTTCCGACGCCGCTCGTTAAGTAAACATCGTGAAGACGACAGAGAGGGAACGATCGATGTCGGCCATCTTTACTTTCCCTGACGCCAGAAGATCATATTTACCCTGACCTTAGGAGTGATTACAGAACTCTGGAGACCACGCCCCCTGCTGGATTTACAGCAGTTAGAATCAAAGGTATAATCTGAGAAAACGTGTTGTACCGGTACTCACAGACAGATGGCATTACTTCACAGGCACAGAGACAAAATATTATGTTATTCTAGATTTTAAAAAAAGTTCTATCCATTAAAACACGCTGATTAAAGTTTTTTGGATAAATCGTACTATAAATGAGTACTGTATAGGGTTCGGGTTCTGTCACGTGAAAGTATTACGACAAATACAAAAGGTACTTCAGTTCAGTCTTTCTGGTACTTACAAATTAGTAGAACACACAGAGTTGAATCTTGACGTTGACGTTATCGGTGGACTGATATTATCGGACCGATATTATCGGACCGATATTAGCATATTATGTAATATCTGGAAGAATCGTTATCAGTTTTTCCTCGGCTAATGATAAGCCGATAACACAATGTCTGGGTTTCTCCAAATACCCAGACAAACGGCTGTATATCAAAGTAAAAGTCACTAGATGGCAGCATTGCAGCTCATTTAACTCATCTCATACAGCGGTTTGTACAGATAAATAAATAAATAAATATTACCAGGTCTATATCGGTATCGGCTGATATCGTGATGGGAAATTAAGTGTTCGGACAATATCGGCATATCGGATATTGGTCACCCACAGCGCGGAGGACTACGCCCTCTTGTGGAGTGGAAGTGTTCCTTAGCCTCATACAGAGACCAAAAATATAAAAAAGTCTAATCCTTATTTCAATCCTGTCATAATCCCAATCCTAATCCTGACCTCAGACCAAATGTTGACCTGTAAACGTCCGGACCGCCAGGAGGGGGCGTGGCCTGTTGGAAAAGACTGATCAATATAAATATTGATTTACCTTCATCGATTTGTAGAGACGCTCAGCGAAGAACGCGGGCTTGTTCTTTATCACCTTCACTGCAGAAACAAACGGACAAAACCGCGGCTCGTGAGACCGAGACGGTTACGGTAACAGTTCCTCAGGGTCACTGCTGGAACACACACACCTATGGCCAGGAAGACGTCCTGGAGAGAGCCGGACATTTCCCTCTTGATGCTGTCCTCGATGTCTCTTCCTGCGATCTTCTTGTACTCGTCGAACACTGAGCGAATGAAGAAAGAAAACGTTAATTAACGAGATAAAAAAATTTTTAAAAAAAAGATCGATAAATAATTAATCAATAACACCAGGGGTGGAAAAATTGTTGGTCAACTTAAATATAAGTTCAGTTTAATTCCACAGATCGTTGTGTGACGACGTATGAACTTGATGACGTCACACACTCTTATTTAGACAGTAGAGGAGTGAGATTTGGTCACATGTGACTTAAAAAAAGAAAACTCACTCCAAACCAATTTGTACGTTTTTTTTTCTCTTGCTTTTTATCCAATAATTAATACTAATTGATAAGGTAATCCATAAGAAATAGAACTGATTCGTAAGATCGATAATTGAATCGTAATCGGCAAAAAAATCTCCACCTCCTCCTGAAAAACATGACCGGAGACGTAGCTCCCCAAAACACCCACAAGGTGTCAGTATTTCCCCACGGACTTCTCTTCTACTTTCACTTCTGTTTTGTTTTTGGTTTTTTTAAACCAGATTGTGATGACGTCACCGCTCAGCTTGTACCTTTCAGCAGATGTTTCATGTTCCTCACACAGAGCACGGTGAGGAACTTCACCTCGTCCGTGCCCCAGCGACCTTCTCCGGCCTCGTAGATCTCCTGAAGCCACAGACATTTAATTTAAACACAGTCTGTGGTCCCAGAGCGACTGACACTTTGACACTTTGACACGTCTTCCTCACCTTGGCGTCTTTAACAGCCTGGGCGTCGTCCACCTTCTCCGTCTCGTCTCTTCCGGCCTGCAGGGTAGAAAACACGAAAAGAAAAAAATTAATTAGTTTTATTATTATTAGTTATTTTAAAAGAGTTTATTTGAACCAGTGTTTGTGTCAATGTTCACCTCAATCCTAACCCAGGTTTGACCAAACTATGGCTCGGGGGCCGAATGCGGCCCGTTTGACTTTTTAATATGGCCAAAAAATTATGTTATTAATTTATATTAGCACAAAACTTTACTTCAGACTTTTCCCTGCAATACCCACATTTCACCATTAAATGGCGTAGAAAAGCATTTTAGCATCTTAGCATCTTAGCCTTTAGCCTTGACCCTGACCCTGACCCTCTGACCTTCAGCTCAGATGTTGTCTGGTAAAAACCACAAATTTCACTTTTTTATTTGATTGTTCGTCGTTCAGTGACGTTGTTACTGGTCCAGACGTGGAGGTCAGAGGTCAGAGGTCGTGGAGTGTGGTGTTTACTCACCGAGAGTAAAGAGACCAGAACTCTCTGGAACATTCCTGACGTGTCTCCACACACGTCCTTCTCCAGGTCTTTCCCATATTCTACGAAAGAAAGAAAAAAAAACAAAAGTAGAAAAATTAAAGATTTAGAAAAATTTTTATGTCATTTTTTTTATGACCTAAGGCTGAAGCTTCCAACGCCACCTGCTGGACGTGACGATGGTATTTTAAGCCCCCGGGTGCTTTGGTGAAACAAAAATGTTTTCCAGCAGGGTGTGTAAATGACGTGTGTGTGTGTCAGATCAAAGATCAAAGGTGAACGGACAGTGAAAATCACTGGACATGAACAGTCACTGGTTAACGACACCAATCGGTAACCGCGGTCAGTCAGCAGGTTACTTCCTTAAACACACTGGACGGTCACTAACAAAACAAACGAGAACCAAGTGCTGGTTCTGGAGCAGCTCTGGCTCCTGTGAATAATGGATGACAGTTTCATTGTTTTCCCATAATGCTTGGTCACAGGCCAGCTCCAATCATATCAGATGTCCTGCCTGACGCCCGGCCCACGGGCACCGGGAGATGTCCCCAGATGATGGGTCAGATGATGGGTCAGATGATGGGTCAGTACCTTTCCTGTAGAAGGAGCTGATGGTTTTCACTTCAGCGTTTGACCTGGAGGCCAGAATATCGATGAGACACGCCTCGTCTGTTCCCGCGCCCTGCCGTGGAGATGGACGAGGTCAGACTTTGGAGGTACAGCAGTAGGTTCGGTTACGGGTTCATAATTATTATAAATATTCGGAGTCCAGTTAAAGTGTTACTGAAGTGGATTTTCTGGAGAAAAAAACGATTTTAAAAAATCAGAAGGAGCGAGATCAAAATCTAATCTCAAAGTTTGGCTAAACTTGAAGTCCAACCTAACTCAGCTCAAAGCTCGACTTTAGGCTTAATGATTATAAAATATATGGAATTATAACATCTGTCTCAAAACTGTTTGACCTACTGTTGTATTTGCACAAGACTTTTTTTTTTTACAATAATTTTTTCATTTTCTTTTTTTTTTTTACTGACGCAGATACAGTTTACGGAGAATTTTTGACTGTGTTTAACAATAACTAAACTGAACTGAACTAAAATCATAAAACATTTCATTGTTAATGGACTGAGGTGACGTTCAGGTTAAAGTTCAAATCAACATTAACCTGAAGCAGAGGCTCCAACACATCGAGTTACTCTGACTTTTATAAGAAAAAAGAAATGTTATCTCACGATGAGTGTAGATTTTTAGCAGATTCTTAAAAGTTAATGTGAGAAACGTTCTGATTGGATACGGACGATAACCATAACCAGACAAATATAGTCAAACAGTCACAACATTAATAATGTTTTATCAATGAGGGTCGAAGTCACTGTGTCAACGTTTTAAATAAATACAAATTGAAATCAATTGATGTCACACAGTTTAGTTAAACTTATATATTAAATGTATATTTTAGACATTTTATACATATATAAATATATGTATCAAAACATACATATACATATTATTTTTATTTTTATTTATTTTTGGACATTTTTTGTGGTTGGACGACACTGACCTTTATGGCATTTCTCAGTTCATAGGCGTCGTACACAGGGGGCAGCATCAACAGACCTAGGACTACACTCTTGAAGTTGCCGCTCAGCTCTGAGGACAGATCTTCAGCCAGGTCCTGCAGGTCAGGACAAGAAGAGTGGGATCAAAAATACATAAATAAAATTTAAAAAGTTAAAAAAAGGGTCACTGTTCAATCTGGTTTTTCTTTTTTTTTAGTCTCTCGCAGACGGAGCACAACCTGCCGAGGATCAACCGTTTCCTGGTGAATAGAGAAGTTGTTCCACGCAGTCACTCCGTGTGACCACACGTGGGCGTCTCCAGCAGTTTCATGACTCACTCTTTCTGCCCCACAGTCCCGGCTGTGTCTGCTGCAGCAGCGTTCCGAGAGGAACTTCCAGTTGACTTTATCGACCGCTTACTGGACAGCGCACCGCGGGCTTATCACCGTCTCACTCTGTCAATACACCAACGTCCCACGGTTCATTTATTGACCGGTTGATAAAGAAACAAAGAGAGGGTTTTATGGATGAAGAAGTGACTGTTTCCTCGTTCTAAATGAATTACAGAGACGTGGGTTTTTTTTTAAGAATTAACCGTCACTGTGTTGCTATCTCGTTAGCGAAGTTAAATTCTATCCAAACTGCAGAAGTGATGAGAGACGTGATGGAGGCGAAAGGGAACAAAGGAGAGTTTGTGCTGCTGTTTCAGGCAGTGAACACGAACGTCCTCCGTCTTTTCATACTTTTGTTTGTTCACTGCCAAAAAACTGACCTTTTTTTTTTCTTACCTTCCCCACTGCTTGTTTGTAGGCCTCTTTGATGCGCTGCCTCTGGGCGATGGTTCGGTGAGACACCACATCGATGACGGCGGCCTCGTCAGTGCCTGTGAGACAAGAATGTTGAATTTGATTGTTGATTTTTTCAGTCCAACTGAGGTTGAGGTTGTTGTTGTTGTTGTCCACAAACTGGAGATGGTTCTAATGAACACCATCTGTGTTTAATAGAACTCAGACTCAGGAGTCAGGAGGAGTTTGTTAGACCAGGAGACCAGACCAGGGTCCACGTGAGACCAGTGAAGTTTGACTGTTGTCCCTGCATTTGTCACGCGGGTGTAGCTGGACGCTCGTCCACGGTATTAATCCAATCCGGCAGAGATTAAGTCGTATTTATAACTTATATCGTCCAAACGCTTAATGTCCGATTCCGACATCAACCGATACCGATATAGCTGGGCAGTGGTGCCCTGGTGGTTAAGGAGGTTAAGTGCAGCCTGCTCACTAAGGCGATGGGTTAAAGCAGTGTTTCTTAATTATTTTCTGACATGTCTCCCCCTAGGGGACAAACGTTCCTCCCCCCCCCTGTTCCCCTAAATTGAAATGGGAAGCACCTGGTAATATTTATTTATTTATCTGTACAAACCACTGTTAAAATAGATTGATAAAATGAGCTGCAATGCTGCCACCTAGTGTCTTTCACTTTCATATACAGCTGTTTTTCCCCAAAACTATTTTTTAGGTTGCACATCATTTGGCAAAACCCAGGCATCGTGTTATCAGGTTTACATGATCGGACGATTCTTACATATAATATACTTAACCCTAATATCAGTTACCCCAAAAGTTACATATATATATATATATATATGTATATATATAGTATATATACATATATATATATACTTCTAGTATTTCTGAGTAAAAACCTTCTGACCTCGTTGTCCAGACGTGACTGGTCCAGACACAGATGTCGTTAAAATCCTCTGCCAGAGTCAGGGTTAAATTACTCTCTGCCCTGAATGTGATTTGTTAATGAAATAAGTGACATGAAACATTTAAACCTGTGGTCAGGGCCCTTCCCGCGGTCCAGGAGGAGAACTCCTGATGGACCAGAGCCGTCACACCCTGGATGAATTCAACTCTGTAAGTACTTGGTTAAGTACTACGTTCCTGCTCGTACGTAGTACGGCCATAATGAGACTCACTTTGCCACCACTTCCTGCATCATCAGCAAACTGAAACTACGCATCAGCACAAACAGGAAAAAGTCCTTCACGAAAAAAAAGGACGAGGACGGCAGAAAATGTAACGTTGACGTTAATTAAGTTAGAAAAATATCTTTTAGACGTCGGAGTTCAGGTTAGTATTATTTTTTTTTTCCTACAGTTCGATTGGTCGGTTCACTCACCCATTCCCTTCATGGCTTCTCGCAGCTTCTTGACATCGGACTCTGGGTCAAAACCAGCGGCCTCCTTCACTGTTCCACGGTTTCCAATCTGAAAATGAAAAAAAAAAAAGAATGAACGCAGAAAACACACGACGATGTTCAGAGCTGTGACTTCAGTGGAACTTTCACGCTCAAGTGTTGGACCGAGTTTGTCCAACTTTTCACGGTCGCCGTTGTCAGGCATTAAAGTTCACATCTGCTTATTTGTTTGTCTGCGGTTACGTCAGGTCTCCACCGGGGGCAGTATTACATTTTCAACATAAGGGCAGTTGTAGGTAAACCCAGGAGTGTCACTGTATTCACATCTTAACTCTCACTGAAAAAAAATGTTTTTTTTTAATTTTATTTGTTTGCGTTTATTGCGAGATATTTCTTGCAGATAAATCATTCTAAGCGACGACATTTCCTGCACGCAATCAGATGTGTACGATGTTGTGTTCTTCTGTACTCATGCTGACCTCTGCCTTTATTTTATTTTATTTATTGTATATATATATATATAAAATTCATATTTAAAAGCCAGTGCCCCTTTAAAAGGTTAAAAGGTCAGTCGCCTGAAGGCCGTATTTGGGTATTTTCACACTCACTGTTGTAACATTTGAATATGAGCAGTGGCTTTATTGTTCCCGTGAACCACAGTACTTTGTGATTAGCATTTGCACACCAGCAGATAACCAGAGGGGGCAACGATGTTTGTATTTATAAAGGCAAAACAGGAACGTAGCCATGGAGCTAAGTTGACTTGAGAACAGTGAGAACAACAGTTGTCACTGTTTGAAGTTCGGCTGAGCCTCAACAGCAGGGGCACCACATGGGTGACCCCTGGTTCAGACTGACCCCTGCCCGTTGGAAGAACGGCCGAGGCTTTAGTATCAAAATCAATGTCGCCCGACACTAAAAGTCCTGCTGCGGTGACATCATTATCCTGTTTGCAGGACCATGCGGGACAGACCTGGTCCAGAGTCCAAGTCCTGCACCTCATTCATGTCCATGTGATGTCCAGCCGTGGTGACTACTTACCGCTGCCATTGTCAGGAGAGTGTAGATTTCCCAGCGGGGGGTGCAGGAAGCTATGACGGAGGAAAAACAAAACAAAATAGTGTCAGTGTGTCAGCTGTTGATCGCGGCCTGTCAACGTGACACAGGGCAGGAAACACTCAGGCCTCTGTTGGGAAAGTGACCCTGCTTGACCTCTGATCAATAATACATGCACCTCATCATCTGAAGAGAGGGCTTTTGACGCACCTATTGTCTTAGTGGCGTCACAGCCGTGTTAATTTTTGTGTGGACGCACGTGTAATTACTGCCCTGACGGGGGGTCAGAATCCACTCAGGGTAAAAGCAGCCGCGATGACCCAGTTAGTCCTCCAGGAAATGGAGCGACCACTAGGCTGTGGGGGGGGGGTGGGGGG
>NC_024320.1:28528346-28545205 GCF_000523025.1 Cynoglossus semilaevis
TTTGTGCCCACGACATCATCCCCCAAAAAGTTGGTCCCATAGTGTAGCGCTTAGGTATATCTGCTGATAACAGAAGAGTTTCCCAAATATGGGATCAATATAATTCTAATTATTATTATTACTATTAAATATACACATGTAAATTTGAAGGTAAATGCATGTATGTGAATATATACTTATGTGTATATATAATACGTTTATATTTTTCCTTAAAATAAAATAGAAATGTAATGACTAAAAACAGAGAAAATTAGAAAAGAAAAAGTTTTTTTTTTTAAATGAGTGAGAAAATATTCCGTACAAACAAACCCTCACTTTTCTTGATTAGTTTGTACTTAAAGAGTACACACTACAGAGAGTGGGACAAGTATTAAAACGTGTCATTTTAAAATGACATTAAATCCAAACATGATTTAATAAATATACCTTTTTGAGTTCTATCCATTTTAAATGTTTGTTAAAGAACTTTTCTAAGACACAGCAACGTGTTAGTTTCTCTGTGTGTGTTCGTGTGTTTGTGTGTTTGTGTGACGCCTCAGTGTCTATTGTGTAAATACAACGGCATGTGATGTTTAAAAATCACACACTCTTCAGACCAAAGTGAATCAGACTTGGTGACGGCCTGTAGCAACATGTTAATGGATTTGTGTTATTTTTATTTTATGGCCCACCATAAACTGTTATTTGAACAATCGATTAATACGAAGTTTTTAATTAATCAATACGCCATTAGGGCCATAAAAAAAAAAAAGAATCAGACAAATGTAAGGCAGACATCCTCAAAATGATAACGTCACTGTGTATGTGTTTAATTCACTGCAGTAGAACACATTTATATATATATATATTTCCATCAGAGAACATGGTTTAATTTATTAATTTTAATTTATTTACAAGCACATTATGACTGAAGTATTTTCTTTAGTAATTAATGGGTCTAGAATAGAATAGAAATAAAAATCAAATTTGAGTTCAAATGTTCATTTTTGTCAGTTTTCATTTTATTCTAAATACTGCGTAAAAACAACAATGTTAAGGGATTTAAGTTACGATACAGGAATATACGTTCGTATACATTTACTACATTTCTACGGGTATGACGTCTGACGTATTCACACACACGTGCTACCGGGAGCATAAAGTTGACTTATACTTTGGTATGTAATGCATATCTACACAACGTCATGTGCTTTTATTGCCGGGCGTGTTCTCTTCGACCGTGAAGTACAATCCGATATTGTTGTAAGTGTATTATTCTTAAGTTTTTCTTAACTTTAACGCAACAAAAATCTACTGTGTGCCCAGAAAATGATGACGATGACATTTTGTATTTGACACTGAAGCCAAACAACATTTGTTTCCAGGGAAACCTCTGAGACATTAATAGAAAGAAAGAATGAGTCACGAAAAAATAGGAGTATCTTTGACTGGTTAACAGTTAACTTGGCGTGTTGTGAACGGGCACACCCTGCTGTTGATACTGTTGTCTAGTAGTTTCTGCCGCGCTTCTACACAGCCTTCAGAAAGAAAGAAAGAAAGAAAAGAAAGAAAGACAAAACTGTCGACAACATCTTACGTTCATCTAAGTTCATCTTACCTGTGTCGGAGAAGCAGAGCGAGTCTGTCCGGAGTCTGACGGGAGAGTGAAGACAGTCACCGTAACAAGGTGAATTTTAAACACAGTCTCAGACTCCTCGCAGGCTCCGCCCACTTTCATATTTTTTATTTTTTTTTATTGTCAGTTCCGCCAATCGCCTGTAAGCAAACTGGCTGGTGACGCATTCATGAGAAATCCGTAAAAAAAAAACTCCAAAAACTTCACTTTTACGTTTGGTGTCAATACATTTAAAACATATTCTTCTTTCGGGTGTTTTTTTTCTTCAAGTCGTCGTCTCAGCGAATCTTCTGCCTCTATCTCACCCTAAACAACTTCAACTTCAACTGTTGTACCAACAATCTTCGTGTCCTCTTTCGTGACATCCGTAAATCTTCCGTCTCCAAACTGTTTAACCGTAGCTGCCGCTCTGATTTTCCCCTCTCTCTTTCTGACCCTGAAATTGTCAACATTAAATCAAAACCGAATTATAATCACTCCTACTGTACGGGTTGATGAAGTTTAGTTAAATACATGACGTCATTACAAGTTTTAATCATGTAACAGTACCATTTTCGAAGCTCTAAACACAGAGTATCATGTTGAGCGACGTGAATTGAACGCAGCGTCATACACGCAAGTAGGCAAGGGGCGGCAACCGCTTCTGCGTTCGTCAAGAACTGCATTACCCATAGTTCAACTCGTGCGTCAACAGCAACAGCTAGGATGTTGCGATTTCGCTGGCAGCCGAGGATTGCTGTGGTTGCAGAGATTGAGGATCTGGGCTCAAACGTCTTGCCTGTATTTTGGTAAACGTCAAATTGTTATTTTTTTTTGTTTCCAATCCTCGGCGACAAACAGATGTTTGTTTTTTATATTTCTGGTCGAATGCGTTTGTATGCGCGTTAAAGACAGGCTGCATCGCGTTAAGGCGTTTAGCTAACTAACCCCCCCCCCCTCACACACACACACACAGTTTTGTGTTAAATTGGACGTAAGTAAATATCCCGACGCTGAAAAATGTGGGAACAAACAGGGACTTCACTCAAATGAGAATGGAAATATCTTTTCAGACAACACTATCGCACAAGTTCCACGTCGGACACGTCGCGGTGGGAGACGACGACGACGACGACGTCGTTGTGTTGAGTTGAGAGGATAACCTGGATAACCTTAACACGAAATGTCATAGAGCCTCAGCAGCTAGCACTCAGCTAGCCTGGTAATGGCTGGATGAGATGGAGGAGAAGGACATCATGTTGTCAGCATCGGTATCAGGAACGACCAGGGTGACTGAAGACTGAAGACCACCCACCCCCCCGGAGATGCTTTAGCCTCCTGCCTGGGTGTGTGTGTGTGTGTGTATGTGTGGTGTAATTCACTTACATAACAGCCTCTCTACGGTCTTACCCCGCCGCTGCTTCAACACAGCGGCTAGTGTTGGCGAGCAAATGGGAAATTTGCCACCAAAAATATCACCACCATCATCACCACCATCATTATTATCATTATTATTATTATTATTATTATAAGTGGGTGAAAGGGCATCGCTGCGTGTTGTGAGGCTGCCCAAACAGACAATCTCCTCTCCTGCAGCGTCACACTGACACTGACTCTCTCTCTCTCTGCATCAGTGCTACAGTACAATTCTGTGCACGGAGAAAAAAAAAACAAGCATCTCAGAATTGTGCGTGTGACGAAAGCTATAAACACTGTCCTCCTCCTGTCAACTGGACACGATGAGGAAGTTCTTTGATTCTCGTCGGGAGTTGGTGAGCTCCGGGCCTGGTTCTGGAGGAGGTGGAGGAGGAAGCAGCTCTGGGTCCAGTCACGCAGGAGCAAATTTCATTGGACGAGGCTTCACCGTCGGGCGACACCAAGTGACGGTGGAGGAGATCATCGCTGAAGGTGAGGAACGTCGTCGTACACCGATGTCTCCGTGTGTGTGTTCGTTCAGCCCAACACCCTCTGTGATGGAGCTGTGTGCATGTAACCCATGTCTTCAGGGCATTGGTTCGAAGCCAAAGGCCTGGTTTGTTCTGCTAGCTTCAGTGTCAGCTAAGCTAAAGTTCCTGCTAACTGTCTGTGTGATTGAGGGATGTTGACACATACATGTTACATTAATGTTGACCAATACTGGTATGTGAATCCAGACCACCTTATATAATTGTTCTTATTCCTGTTTTAGCTTTAGCATAGTTACCATAGCGCCACACAGTGGTAGAAGTAGTTAGCGCACCTGCCTTATATGACCACTGCCCGTTTAGTTGAACAACAGTGATACATGTAGGAATTGAGGAATTGAAGCTTTCTTTTTTAGTTTTTGGAGCAAACTGCTGCCATCTAGTGGAAGTTTAATTGTTCCACCTGCCACAGTCACATAGATGAAGAACAAGAGCAACAAATAAATAATATCTCTCAGTGATATGAACAGTCCAGGGTCGACCCTATCATGACCTGACCTGACCTGATCTGACGACTGCTGTGATTGGCTCCAGCTTCTCCAGCTAACTCTGAAAAAAACAAAACAAAAAACAAAGCTGACATGAACATGTGTATAATTTGCTTGAATGTTTAAAATTTAGTGTTGTCTTATTTTTTTCAAATTGGCAGCACATTACGTCGCTGCCTCACAAGGGGGCGATGTCTGTTGTCTCTAAATATATGGTTATATCGATCTACCAGAATAAGTGGGCTATTACTGTTTCACACTGTTTCTTCATTAGACCATGTGGTGTTTACTGTCAGCTTAAACTGTCTGGAGTGAATCTGTGGCCTGAGCTCTACCAGATGGTCGGTCCTGGATGTAGGCCTCGGCACAGACCCTGCAGCAACGACAATGACTAATGCAACACCTCAGAAGTCGTGTAGCATTTGGTCGCAATCGTCCATATTGAGGGAAGTCTGCGTGGATACAAATTGCTCTGTTGAAAATGTCGCGATGACCCCGGGGGCGACGTGACGCGAGAGAATCACGTCTCATCTCACGTGTTTTTGTTTCCACTCATCGTCCTCTGAACATGTTGGACATTTTTCTGGTTCTTGGTGCTTTTTCATCATCTGCCGTCTCTGTCGACCCTGCAGGTGGATTTGCCATTGTGTTCCTGGTGCGGACGAACCAAGGGGTGCGTTGCGCCCTGAAGAGGATGTACGTCAACAACGAGCACGATCTGCAGGTGTGCAAACGCGAGATTCAAATAATGGTGAGTGAGTCGCTGGGGCTACACGTTGTTATTTGCCTTTTCTCTTGCTCTCACCTCGTGTGTGTGTGTGTGTGGATTTACATTAACCACACGAAGGCCGCGGCGAAATGAGCGCCTGAACGTGTCGGGGAGTTGTTTGTTGACGACTGAATAACTCCGTCCCACAGTTTTATTCATCCCTCCTTGTTATTGTTGGACGTTTTCTTCAGCAGTTTTGTGAATGTTACGTAAATGTTTTTGAAATGTTTTCACAGATTGAGTCGTGAGAGTTATTTCTGAGGCCGTTATGGCAGAAATGTTTGTATTTGCTGTTAATTTAAGTGAGAATTGATTGGATCGAATGCGATCACTGTGTCCTACCTCAGCTTTTGATTTATTTACTATTTACTTATTTATCAATTATTGTGATTACCTGCTGTAAAAGTCATTTTTTGAGGTGCGATATTAACTTTTTGCCAATATCTGGTGTGACGTTATTGTCCAAAAGCTTAGTTTTTCGATTCCGATATAAACCGATACCGATATATGCAGGTAAACATCTTAGTACCCTACACAATGACGATTCTTAATAACTAGGTAAAAACCGAGTTATTGTGCCATGTCATTATCGGAGGAAAAAAAACCAATGACGATTCTTACAGATATTACGTTGTTATGCTAATATCGGGCCAATACTATCGGACCTTCCTACTTTTTGTGACTATTCTGTCCAACATGTTGACCAGCTGAGAACAGAAAATGACGATTCTTACAGATATTACGTTGTTATGCTAATATCGGGCCAATACTATCGGACCTTCCTACTTTTTGTGACTATTCTGTCCAACATGTTGACCAGCTGAGAACACCACTGGTACTGGTCTATAAATAGACATGTTTGTCATGACGGACCACCACAAAACCTTCTGTAATTTCAGCAGTCTTGGGAAATCACGATCGTCTCGCAACAGTTTTACAGCGTTCATTGGGTTCAAAGTACCGGGCGCCAGAACTTGTTCCCCTCCGTCAGGAGGAACCGCAGTGGAACCAGAGTGTAGAGTTACAGAAACAGACGATCGGACGCTCGTCCCACCTCTGAAACCAACACTGACATGTGATTCAGAGATGATGTCGGGTTCCTCTGTCTGTTCCTCTGTCTGTTGCTCTGTCTGTTCTTGTCTTTTCCTCTGTCTGTTGCTCTGTCTGTTGCTCTTTCTGTTGCTCTGTCTGTTGCTCTGTCTGTTGCTCTTTCTGTTGCTCTGTCTGTTGCTCTGTCTTTTCCTCTGTCTGTTCCTCTGTCTGTTCCTCTGTCTGTTCCTCTGTCTGTTGCTCTGTCTTTTCCTCTGTCTGTTCCTCTGTCTGTTCCTCTGTCTGTTGCTCTGTCTTTTCCTCTGTCTGTTGCTCTGTCTGTTGCTCTGTCTGTTGCTCTGTCTGTTGCTCTTTCTGTTGCTCTGTCTGTTGCTCTGTCTGTTGCTCTGTCTGTTGCTCTGTCTTTTCCTCTGTCTGTTCCTCTGTCTGTTCTTGTCTTTTCCTCTGTCTGTTCCTCTGTCTGTTGCTCTGTCTGTTCCACTGTCTGTTCCTCTGTGTCAGCTTTTTGTTCTACAGTTTTCTTCTGTTTGAGTTTCTTTTCTCCTTCAGACGTTTCTCTCTCTCTCTCTCTCTCTCTCTCTCTCTCTCGCTCTCTCTCTCTACATCTCTACATGAATATTCCAGGAAACCTTACAAACTGTGATCGTTTTAATTTCTTGAACTTTTCTTTTTTTTTTTTTTCTTCCTGCAGAAAGACTTGGCCGGCAACAAGAACATCGTGGGTTATCTGGACTCCAGCATCACGGCCATGGGATCACGTGACGTGTGGGAGGTCTTCATCCTTATGGACTATTGTAAAGGTGAGTACAAATGAATGAGTACAAAATGTCCGCCCTGCGCTTTAATGAAGTCACTGCTACTGGATGTCCGATATTATCGCCCCGATATTAGCATAATTATGTCTGTATCTGTAAGAATCGTTATCGCTTTTTCCTCTATTAATTCAAACTTGATAACGTGATGCCTGGCTCTAAAAATAGTTCAGTTCCCCAGCGACGGACCAATCAGACGCCTCGGTCTCTGAAGAACTTTTACTGAAACACAACTGGTTCTAAACTCCTTCATTTCTCTCAACCCAAAAACACCTTTTCCTCCTCTCACACTCTCCGCACGCTCTCGTCCTCATATAGACACACTCTCTCACCACACCTCCTCACTCCCACTCCCACACCTCCTCACTCCCACACCTCCTCACTCCCCCTCACTCCCACTCCCACTCCCCGTACATGTTAACTCCTTCATAACGCATGAATGACAAACATGCCTCTAGTCACAAGATGGCGGCATTGCAGCTCATTTTATTAATCGTATTCGGATTGTATGCAGTATTTCAATTCTGGGGGGGGGGTTAAAAAAACATCTCTCCTCTAGGGGGCGCATGGCGAACAATAATTGAGAAACTCTGTTTAACCCATCACCTTAGTGAGCAGGCTGCACTTCACTCCCTTAACCACCAGGACACCACTGCCCCGCTACATCGGTATAGGTTGATTTCGAAATTGGAAATTAAGTGTTTGGAGGATATTGGCATTTCAGATATCGGCAAAAAGTGAAAATCAGTCATGTACGAATGAATTTGAACTCCAGTTTGGTTGTTGTTTTTTGTTGAATGGTGCAGGAGGTCAGGTGGTGAACCTGATGAACCAGCGGCTGCAGACCGGCTTCACTGAGAACGAGGTGCTGCAGATCTTCTGTGACACCTGCAGCGCTGTCTCTCATCTTCACCAGCGCCAGACGCCCATCATCCACCGAGACCTGAAGGTGGCGCTTTTTTTAGCTTCAGTCTGTGTAGAACTGTAACAGAGTCTGCTGTAAAATCAGAAGAAGAGAAAAAAGTATTTCTTCAAAAACCCTAAAGTACCTGTAACTTTGTATAATGTAGTATCATGGTCGAGATACTATAGTATTTTTCTATGATCTAGTATCGTACCTATTCAAGGTTTTTTTTTTTTTTTTATCGTCAGACCAAACATCCTAAACATAAGGTGGGGCATCATTGAGTTTTCAAGTACATTCTTATTATTATCATAAATAATAACAATGAAAATAACAAAGGAAGATGCCTTACATTTAGAAGAAAACAAGGGGCCACCAGGTGGCGCTAGGGTGGCCTCAGAAAATTGGAGAATCTGCCAGAATCGTCTGACTCTCAAGTTTCCAACGTAACCTGAATGCACCGCGTGTGAGAGCTGCAACTTCGGCATTGTAACGCCATAATCTGTGTCGACCTGAGAGTTACCGCCCGTTATTAAGGCGCTCTATTCATTACGCTAGCGAGTGGTTAGCGAGTAGCTAATGGCTGTGTTTTTGACAAGAAATTGACCGAAGGAACAGAACGACAGTTTATTATTTGTTTAGTTTATTATTCAGTGGGAACAGACGGAGCTGAAAACATGTCTGTTAGTCATGCTAGTAGCTAATGAAGCTAATGCTGTTTGGCGTTGGCGTTTTGGCAGGTGGAGAACATCCTCCTTCATGACAAGGGCCATTACGTCCTGTGTGACTTCGGCAGCGCCACCAACAAGTTCCAGAGTCCTCAGACCGAGGGAGTGACCATCGTGGAGGAAGAAATCAAAAAGTTCGTACCTTCCTTCCCTTTTTGACCCCATGTGTAACATTTTGCTAACTTAGCGCTTCCCTGCAGCAGTAATTTGGATTTATTTACTTCATAATCCGTGGATACATTACACCCCACACACGTGGAGGTCTGCTGCTGTAGGAAATGTGATTTACACCATTAGCGGCGGCTCTCAGTCAGATTGATGAGCGCCGCTGTTTGAGCTAACGCCGTCCGCCGCTGTTCTAAATCTGTTATCGGTCTCCCTAATGTTGGTGCGTTCTTTCAGGTACACCACTTTATCATATCGTTCCCCGGAAATGGTCAACCTCTACAACAACAAGGTCATCACCACCAAAGCAGACATCTGGGTGAGTGACGTGAACTGAACACGACGCAGTAGGGATCAGTCGACCAATCAGTGTCAAGTTTTTTAAAAAAAAAATGTTTTTTTTTTTTCTTTTAGTTTTGATGAGAAAATAATAAATGAAAATGGAATTGATTGACATGTTTTCATTGTTGGTAACTTCTCTCTTTTTTATCTCCCTCCACCTCTCCTCCTGTTGTTTTCTCCCCTCTCCTCCCCCTCTTCTCTTTTCTTCTCTTTTTTATCTTCACTCCTTTTTTAATCTTTCTCTTCTTCCTCTCCTTCTTCTCTTCCTGTCCCTTCACTCTCTTCTCCTCTCTCGTTGTGGTGGTGATGGCCTCCTCCCCTCTGCCTCCCCCGGGTTGTTTGCTGTGCAAGCTGTGCTTCTTCACTCTGCCCTTTGGTGAAAGCCAGGTGGCCATCTGCGATGGCAGCTTCACCATCCCAGACAACTCTCGCTACTCTTACGATCTCCACTGCCTCATCCGTGAGTGTCTCTTCAGCGTCGCATGATCGTCAATGTCAGAACCACTGACCAAAGCGGTCAGTGGTTCTGAAAGCCTGACACCAATATCTTCTTTCTCTTCCCGTGCGTGGCCGTCACCAGGCTACATGCTGGAACCAGACCCCGACAAACGACCAGATATCTACCAGGTGTCCTTCTTTGCTTTCAAACAGGCTCAGCGGACCTGTCCCGTCCAGAACCTGAAGGTCAGTCGGTGCCGGTTGGTGCCGGTTGGTGCCGGTCGGTGCCGGTCGGTGCCGGTCGGCACCAGCCTCAGCTCAGATGTTTGGGTTTCTTTGACCTTCTCTCGTCTTTTCAGCTGGATCTGCTGTGGGTTCCTCTGTGTGGCCCACATGAACACAGACGTTCATCAGTGGCCCACAACAGAAGATACCCACTAACATCGTGCCGATATTATCGACACAACGTTAGCATAATTAGCTAATATCTGTAAGAATCTGTTATCGGTTTTTCCTCCGATAATAAAAAACCTAGATTTCACCAATTGATATTTGATCTAAAAATAGTTTTGGGGAAAAACAGCTTTATATGAAAGTAAGAGCCACTAGGTGGCAGCATTGCAGCTCATTTTATTATTTTAATATTTTATTTATTACAGATAAATAAATAAATATTACCAGGCGCTCAATAGTATTTCAATACGGGGGAGACTTCTGTCCCCTAGGGGGAGCATGGCAGGAAATAATTGAGAAACACTGCTTCAACCAATCACCTTAGTGAGCAGGCGGTACTTACCTTCGTTAACCACCAGGGCACCACTGCCCCGATATATCGGTATCGGTTGATATCGGAATCGGAAATTAAGTGTTTGTACAACAGCGGCATATCAGATGTCGGCAAAAAGTGTTGCTAACTTGAAGATTGACACAGGTTTATTTTACGACACTTTGTTGATACTGTTTTACATTAAAGTTGCTGCACAAGCTTCTTCATTCCATCAGAGGAACAATAACGGTCTTCCTGTTTCCGTTACTGCCTCCTAAGTAATAAACATCTTACAGTGTCTCAACCTGCAGGGCGGCGCTAAGTTTATTAATAAACAATGTCAGAGATCGTTATCGTCCATAAGCTTAACAACTTATTAAGTTTAAGTGCTTAAATCGTAAGCTGTCCCGGCTGAAGTCGGCTTCATTTTGGTAATGGTTCTGTCCACGATGGGCGGCGTTTTCGTCACGGTCTTCGCAAACAAAACTAAGGAAGGATCGTGTTTTTAAAGAATCAGGGACAGTCATGAGGTCATGTTTATTAGGGATGTCCGATGTTATTGGACGACTGATATTATTGGCCCAATAGTAGCATAATTATGTAATATCTGTAAAAATCTTTTTTTTTTCTTTTTTTTTTCAGTTTTCCCCAAATATGTTGGAATCGCTTTTGCAATGACGTTTATCGCAGTTTTAGGGGAAAACGGTTGCATATATCGGTATCGGTTGATCGGTTGATATCAGAATTAGAAATCGGGAAAAAACCCTCTACTGGCGTGGATCAACAGCAACTATTTTCAAAACCAAATTTATTGCTTTTGAAAATAGGGTTGTAAATTTATTGGGATCTTTACTCTGTTTATTACCCATGATGCTCTGCAGTCACAGTGTGTGTGTGTGTGTGTGTGTGTGTGATATGGTTAAAATATCTGGTACAAATACCTCATCAACTCACAAGACGGGGGTGACAGACAGGAGCAGCAGGGGTGAGGAAATTGCCAGTGGGGGAGGGGCTCTGATGACGTGCTTCTACTTCTTTTTTTTTTTTTTTTTTTTCAAATCCACCGAATTCTCCGATTCCTTCGAAACTTCCCGAGCCAATCAAAGCCAGCGAGGCTGCGGCTGCGAAGAAGAGTCAGAACAAACCAAGGCGAGAACCTCCCTCTGATATCTGTCACATCCTGTCATGAATCACCGGTTTAAAAAAAAAAAAAAACGTCTGACGCCGTTACCAACAAGGCCTAACGTTCTCCTCTGTTCTCCTCCGTTCTCCAGGCTAACCGATCCGATCCCCACCACCGAAACCTCCATCACTCCTCGCCAAAGGCCCAAAGCAGCTCATACCCAGCCTGCTGCTGGCATCCTACCCATCCAGCCGGCCGCCCTCACCCCTCGCAAGCGGGCTAATCTCCCCGGTGGTGCAGCTCAGCCCGTGGGTATGTACCAAAAAAAAAAAAAAACAGACACAGAAACGGGAGATTTTAGCACTTTAGGACATACGTGTCAAACTCAAGGCCCGGGGGCCCAAACGTGGCCCGCCAAGCTATTTTGTTTGGCCCGCGGCAACCACGCAGCAGAGTTTCTTGAACTAGAGAAATGAAAAGTTTTTTGTTTTTTGTTTTTACACAGCAATGAACAAATAATAAGACACATGTCTTAGTCTGTTCTGGACTAGTTAGTCAACTATACCAGTGACCCCCGACTGTTTTGGTTCAGACTGGACTGGTCAGCCAGTACCACCCGGTCTGAAGGATCATTACAGTTTAAAAATAAAACATCTTTTGGACTCAATTCTGTTTTTTATCCGAAGAATGACTTTTATTTTTAAACTTTACCAGAATATCGTTAAATAAAGAAAGTAAATGGAATGAAGTAAATTAGTAAAAATTAAGTATTTTTTTTACTGTCTTCTTTTTCTTCTTCATTCTTCTTCTCCTTCTTCTTCTTTTTCTTCTTCATTCTTCTTCTCCTTCTTCTTCTTTTTCTTCTTTTTCTTCTTCTTCCTCTTCCTCTTCTTCTTCCTTCTTTCTCTTCTTCTTCTTCTTCATCATTCTTCTTCTTCATTCTTCCTCTTCTTCTTTTTCTTCTTTTTCTTCTTCATTCTTCTTCTTCTTCTTCTTCCTTCTTTCTCTTCTTCTTCTTCTTCCTTCTTCCTCTTCCTCTTCTTCTCCTTCTTCTCCTTCTTCCTCTTCTTCTTCTTTTTCTTCTTCATTCTTCTTCCTCTTATTCCTTCTTTCTCTTCTTCTTCTTCTTCATCATTCTTCTTCTTCATTCTTCCTCTTCTTCTTTTTCTTCTTCATTCTTCTTCCTCTTATTCCTTCTTTCTCTTCTTCTTCTTCTTCTTTTTCTTCTTCATTCTTCTTCTTCCTTCTTTCTCTTCTTCTTCTTCTTCCTTCTTTCTCTTCTTCTTCTTCTTCCTTCTTTCTCTTCTTCTTCTTCTTCATTCTTCTTCTTCCTTCTTCTTCTTCTTCTTTTTTCTTTCACCAATCCTGCAGGTGTCAGCTTAAACCTGTCACAGCCGGCTGCCGCTCTGCAGTCACAGAAGGTGCAGACTTCAGCGCCACCTGTCATCCAGTCACAGAACAGTTCCAGTCATGCAGCAGCTCCACAGAAGCAGGTACTAAATCCACTGAACACACACACACACACACACACACACACACACTGACGGGCGATGAAGAGGGAGAGAGAGAGGCTCAGAGGTGTTGAGAGTTTCCTGTGTGTTTTTCTTCACTTCCTGTGAGCGTATTAGCCTGGTGTACAACTAAACAGGCTCAGGGTAAAGTGAAACTAAAGATCGTTATGTTGCGTTGCAAATTCTTTTTCTGACGTTTTTATTTGGTGACGCCACATGAGATGATTTTAATGTCAAATTTCAGTCGACTTAAAATGTGGCCAAACCTTTAACCTGAACCTTTAAACCTGATAATTATCGATTTCGTCTAGTGAAGAAAAATGTTTTCCCTTTTTCTTTCTTTCATTCGTGACTGAAATATTTACATTTATTAATATTGAGAAAATGTTTTAACGTTTTGTTGTGTAAATTATAAATTCAGTTCCTGATGTGATGGATGTTACTTGATGGATGTGATTTAATGTGATATGTGATGTGATGTGTGATGGATGTTACTTGATAGATGTGATGGATGTGATGTGATATGATATGTGATGTGATGGATGTTATATGTGATGTGATATGTGATTCACTCAGGTCCAAACTGTGTTTTTAGTTATTCACACAAACGACACAGAAACAGGTGTTTTTTGTTTCCGCTGTGGTTCTGTGTTGACCTCATACACCTTCTCATCCTTCTCCGTCAGCCTGTCCAACCAGCTGCAGCTGCAGCAGCAGAACCTGCAGTGACCAGAGGTGACCCTCAACCACAGGGACAGCACCAGACCACACCGCCCTGTGTGCTGAGCTGCTCCTCCTCCTCCTCCTCCTCCTCCGCTCAGCCGGCACCACCTACTCCATCCAGCCCGGCTGCACCTCAACGCCCCGCCCGACGCAAGCCGCCCGGTCAGAGCCAGCAGCCGGCGTCACCCTGCAGAGCGCCCCCTGGTCTGGTGTCTTCATCTCAGCAGCAGCACATGGTCCAGAGCTCGGCCGCTCCGGCTCCGTCTGCGCCCAACGAGATCGGCCACAAACCAGCGGAGACGGTGAGTGGACGACGGCGCCACCATCATCACGTACAGGTGTCGAGAGTCTAACCTTTAACCTTACGTTTGTCCTCTGCTCAGACTCCACCGGCGTCTCCAAAGACGGTTGAAGGTCAAGGCCACCACCAGACTCCAGGTGACGTCACGGCCGGCGGCCTGGACTCGCAGCAGCCGCAGGGAGCCAATGAGGATGTGGCGTTCCAGCAGTAAGACTGGACCAGAGGCGTTGGACGTTAGAACGTCGGCTCTTCTTCTCTCAGCTTTACCAAACACTACTTCCTGTGTTTGTCTCCGCAGGGTACTTACACCACAGACAGGCGCCGCCCTGCTGGAACAGCCCAGTGTTTCAGATGCAGCACAGGCCCAAAGCAACGCTGCCCCTAGTGGTTCCTGTGCCACTGCTCAGGCGGCTTGGAACCCATTTGACGATGACGACTTTTCAAACCTCGCTGCCGAGGAAATAAAACCAGAGGAGAAGAAGACCAAGGGTAAAGATGGTCATAAATATGTTTGTTTTTTAGAAACTAAAAAAAAAAAAACCTCAGTTAAAAAAGCTGATTTTTGTTTTGTTTTTTAGAATTTGAAACATCTGAAGAGTTGATACCTGGACTTCAGACTTCAACTGTGGAGAATGAACAGGGAACAGGTCTGTCATCAGAGAGAGAGAGAGAGAGAGAGACAGAGAGAGAGACAGAGACAGAGAAAGAGAGACTCACTGGTCTGAGTTTAGGGCTGAATCACAAACAACATCCATCCATCCGTCCATTCGACTGAATCACAAACAACATCCATCCATCGATCCTTCCATCCGTCCATTCATCCATCCATCTGTCCATCCATCCATCTATCCATCCGTCCATTCATCCATCCCTCCGTTCATCCCTCCATCTGTCTGTCCATTCATCCGTCCATTAATCCATCCATCTATCCGTCCATCTATCCATCCGTCCATCTATCTATCCATCCGTCCATCTATCTATCCATCCGTCCATCCATCCATCCATCTATCCGTCCATCTATCCACCCGTCCATCTATCTATCCATCCGTCCATCTATCCATCCGTCCATCCATCCATCCATCCACCGTCCGCCATCCATCCATCTATCCGTCCATCTATCCACCCGTCCATCTATCTATCCATCCGTCCATCCATCATCAGTTTCTGAAAACAAAGTACTTCCTATTCATTAAATATAAATCTTTTCTTAACGACAGACTTTGATGCATCAACAACCGATCTCTAACTTTACGTTATTATTTTATGAACCTCAGTTTAAACCCAAAATTGCGATGTCCGTCCCCCCCCCCCAAAGAAATTAACAAACGTTATTATTATAAAACACAAACCAAACCCTAACTCAGCCTGACTTTTTTACGGCGCTGCGTCTCGATGTTGCCTCCACGGCGGCCGGTGTGCGCTGCCAAAAAAACCATCTGAAGATTTAAAGTTATAATCCAACCCTTAATGCATCGCGTCCATTACTGCGTTAGGCTCTTGATGCTGCTTCCTGCGGTGATGTCTGTCTCCGTGCATCACATGAATAAATGAGCGAACGGACTTTTAGGGCCAAGACTCCTGACAGGGCGTGAGCTGCTTTTAACAAGTGAATTGACCTGACGCTGCGGGTTTGACTCCAGCTTTGTTTAAGAACATGTCCAAAAAAAATCTGATCTTTGATGGTTTTTTTTTTTTTTTTTTACTTTTGTGTTGATGAGGTCCTTGAACGCACCGTGTTTACAGATCTGTCATTGTCTCGAAATGCGTCGTTGGAGTTGTGATTTATCGGCACATCTCCGGAACTACCACAAGAAAATAGTAGACCAACATAGGGTCCGTGGGCCAAAATCGGCCCGCTTGCTTTAGCAACATGTCAAAGACTTAAAAAGTAGTTTCTTTCTATAAAAGAGAAAAAAACGACACTGAGAAAACTTTAACATCAAAATATTAACTTCCGTCTTCTGTTTTTTTCCACGATCACGACACACACTCTGATCACGTGTGAGCTAAACTTCTGTGACTTCTGCCAGCGCCGTGATCTTCTCATGCAGTCTATGCACTGCTGCCACCTAGTGGGTCTGTTTGTTAGTACATCCGTTAGGCAAAGCTTCGCCACATCGGTCCGTGGCCCCTCCCCTTTAAAAACATGTTTTACGTCTGACATTAAAAGGCAATTAAATAATATTTAGGCCCCCTGCAGGCCGCTCTAAACTGACCTGACATGTTTTTTGTTTTTTTTCCGTCCAGTTGAGAGACCTTCGGCGATCCTGGACGTGGACCCAGGAGCCTCGCTGTTGGTCGTACCGGACCCTTTCCATTCGCTGGAGATGTCGGATGCACCAGGTATCGGACGTTCATTTGAACAACTCTGCTTTTCATTAATGACTTTTGACTTCCTGAAACAAATCCAGGGATGTTTACGTCATGAATATTTGAAAAGCCCGTGTGTCGGTCGCCCTAAAATATCCATCGTCAGATGAATTAAAAAAAACCAGCAGGAGATAATATGAATAAATAATGCTTTAGAAGTACAAACAAACTGAACGGAGCGTCGGTGAGTCGCCGGTTTGACTCCGCACACAGTCGACAGGTTTGAAATGACTGCATTCTGATGCAGTTTGAGGAAGTTTGTTGTTTGTTTCTTTTTTTTTCTGGTTCTTGTTCTTGGTTCAAATCTTTTTTTTTTGTCTCCTCTCGTCTCCAGAGAAGCTGATTGAAGGTCTCAAATCTCCGGACACATCTTCTCTCCTGCTTCCTGACCTCCTGTCTCTGTCCGACCCCTTCGGTGGTTCTGTGGAGGAGGCTGCCAAAGGTGTGTGTGTGCGTGTGTGTGTGTGTGTGTGAAAGATTTTTCTGGTTAATTTAGAGTTAGGATTAGAATGAATCTGTGTGTTCCACTACTTTTTACTCTTGACCTTTGCCCCCTCCTGACCTGTCGTCTCTCTCTCTCTCTCTCTCTCTCTCCCTCTCTCCCTGCAGATGACTCCCTCCTGGGCTGCTCTCTGATCTCCGCCCCTCCAGCAGGGGGCAGTGCCACCTCCTCTGTGTCTTCTGCTCCCACCTCAGCCGCCTCAGTCCTGGATGATTTCAGTCTGTTGTCTGGAGACTCAGTACAAACTAAAGCAGGTGAGTTGGGGGGGGGGGGGGGGACCTCCGGGCTCCTCAGTTTTTTCCTCCCCCT
>NC_024320.1:28545278-28546818 GCF_000523025.1 Cynoglossus semilaevis
CGGTGGGTGACCTCAGGTCACCTCAGTTTTCTCCAACCCTTTAGAAACAGCTTCACATTCAGAGACAACGTCACATTTTTTATCCCAAGTGGAACAGGTTTGGATTGAACTGGACACTGTTTTTTTTTGTTTGTTTGTTTTCCTAAAATTGGACCTTGAATATTTGAAAAGAACTTAATTTTACGAGTTTGGACGTAAATTACAGACATTTGAAAAAAATCTCTTTTTTTTTTTCCAAATCAAACCTGTTGTTCTGAAACATTGACACATTTTTTTTTTGTCCCACTGAGGCCCGGTACCAAATGACCTACGGACCACCACTGGTCCCTGGACCTCGGGTTGGGGACCCCTGGTGTAGATGACATAATGTAAAGCACCCTGTGTGTTTTAACCACTTGGTGGCAGTATAAACACTGCCTTCTTCTCCTCACAGATTTAAACGACAGTATTATTTTTGCTGCATCGTCCTTGACTAGAAAATAAATCTGATTTTTTTTTAAATTTTTTTTTTTTTTTTACCTGTGGCGGCTGTGCCCACAGCTGCGATCTAAAAGCCTCTGACTGTTTCCTGTCACTTCCTGCTCCTCGTCACAGCAGCAGCTGCAGCTGCGTGATCCTAATTACGGCTCGTCTCCTTTCATTACGAGCCACAAAGAGAGCGGTGGCGGTGATGATGATGATGATGTGTTCATGAACGCTGTGGAAAAATCAGTGCTTTTGTTTATTTATTTTATTCCTTTTTGGCAGATTCGTCTCTGCTCATCTCTGACCTGGAGCTGCAGCCGGCCGCTGGAGACGTAGGGACAGAGGACGACGAGTTCGATCCCATTCCTGTCACAGGAAGAAAAAACTCCCAAGGTAGGTTTTATTTATTTTATTTTATTTTTTGCAGTGTAAGCATGAGGGCAGCAGTGAGTCAGAGTGATGTTTCTAACCTCGGAATAACTAACTCTTGTTCTTATACCTTAAAAAAAAAAAAATTGGTTTACAGTATATGTGTATTTTCAGTTGTGTACGACTCCAGTAATTACTAGAAGTGCAGTGGGTTTTTTTTTTTTGAGGCTAGAACCAAATATTACAAATATTAAAATATCGATACACGGAATAAAACCGTGATATTTCATTTAACAATACTTCGATATTCGACAGCACGGTATCGATGTCTTTATGACCAATTCCTGGTCCAGTATTCCTGGTGTTGGTTCATTTTACTTTAATAAAACTTGAACAGAAAGTGAGCAGAGCTTTAGCACCGCCTCCTGGTTTCCAATAAACCGAGTGTCAGTTTAATAACTCAAGTACTAACTCTAACTCAAGTACTCAATAACTAACAAGAAGCGACTTGTTGAGGTGTAAACACCTCGTCTGTCCACTAGGTGGCTAAACTGAGAAGAGATATCTTGCAGTTTTTACTGCTTTACTCCTGTTTTGGCTGTTTTTAAAACACCTCAAAACGACTGCCATTGTTGACCCACTTACCTAAACCGGGGGTCCCCAACCCCCGGTCTGGGGACCGGTGCTGGTCCGTAGGTCATTTGGT
>NC_024320.1:28547165-28548808 GCF_000523025.1 Cynoglossus semilaevis
ATAGCAAAAACTGCAATCGACAGCTGTTGACATGGCTTGGTCCCTGCTCTCTCCGGCTCCCCCTGGCTGTCATCTGGCGTCGTAGTTCTCACCGTAGCTCCACGGCCGTGTCCACGTGTCTCCTCTTCTTCTTCTTCTTCTTCTTCTTCTTCTCTTTTCTCTATCATTCATTATATTCACATCTGTCTGTCAATCAGAACAAACAGAAACAACCATCAACCATCGTGGTGAAGTACAGTCGACCTGTTACTGTAGGCGGTCGAATTTATTGCTGTGCAAAAGTGTGGATTTGTCCTTTTTATTTTTTTCCTGCCAGATTTATTTGCACTTTTAAAGAAAATCAACATTGATTGATTTTTTTTTTTTTTTTTTTTTTATGTAGCTTGATTTGCACCTAACAGCGGCGCCTCCTGCGGGCTGTTCGGTAGAATATATTTCTATGAAAATAAATTAAAAGCTGCTGTAAATCGGAGTGAAACAAAAACGTATCATAATCTGGAAAACAAACCGACGACAACGAACACGGAGAGAAAATCAGGAGACAATCGTCGACGATCGGACTAAAGAACCCGGTGTACAGTATCAGTCGGACTGAATATAAATATATAACATGTATAAATATATATCGCTGTCAGCAGTGAACGTTCCAGAACAAATATACCTTAAAGTCAGAACCCGTTCTAATTCACTTTTGGTTTGAACTTCCAACTTATTTCCAGCTATCGATACGACCAGTAGGTGGCGTTAAATGACCAGTATTGTTACTGTACATACTTCTCTTCATCGTTCCATGGTGATTAGGGAGGGGAACAGACGGGTGTTTTTATTGGTCAGTTACTTCATAGTTAAAAATAAATGGCCGACTTTGTCTTTACTAGTACATCACCTAAACTAGTACTTCAACCGTGATCGCAAACCAAGTTCCTGAACGTCTCCTAGCCCACGTAGGGACCTGACGTCTGGGTTTAATAGCGGGTCACAACCAATGTATTTTGGGGGAATACTGCCACCTACTGTTCTAGAGTGTGTACTGTCATGGTATGACCGATGGCCCAAGACGTTAATGTAATTAAATGCTAGGCGTTTGTTAAAATTGTTAAAGAAAAAAGTTACGTTATTGCGTTATAAAAATTAAATATTCATTTGACGACCAGAACTACAGTAACAGGAGTTATGACGTGTATTATTAACAAAAAAATTATTGAAAAAAAAACAAAAAAAAAAACAACCATTCAGCTCAAGATCTCCCTCTCAACAGTGACGGAGGTCAAGAGGTCGGCAGGACACTTGTTTATATAACGTCCATTTCTTCACTCACCCCTTGTGTAAATACGCCTCTCTCTCCCCCTCTCTCTCCCCCTCTCTCTCCCCTTGTATATAATCACAAGTCTTTGTCCTGAAGCTTTACTTGTGGAAAAAACAACAACAACAACAACATATAATGAAAACCTGTCATATATGTTAATATGAATAGAGTGTTAGAGAATGGATGTAAAAAAAAAAAATTAAAAATAAATATAACTAGTCTATAATTGAACATAAATATAGATATAATTCCTAACTCTATAATCAGTGGCTGATGTCGAAGAATATTCTATAAATATGAACTCCTCTTTGTGTGATTGTGTGTTAAGAAAGCCCCT
>NC_024320.1:28548937-28550524 GCF_000523025.1 Cynoglossus semilaevis
CCCCCCCTGACTCCATGGTTTTATCTCCTGAATAATAATAGTAATAATAATAATAATAATAATTGTCAGTACTTTCAACTGTATAGAAACCGACCCCAGTCTTTGACCTTTGACCTCTGGGTCTGAATCCTCTGACGTTCTAAAAAGTGCGCCCGTGTTCGTCGACGTGGACTAATGAAGGATTCTATTTTTATTCTGAACAGTCAACAGTGCGCGGTGATTCTCTGAGAAATCTGTTTCATGTCACGGCTTAACTTTTTTTAAATGTTTTTTTTTTTATGTTTTTTTTTTGTGCTCTGTGTAAAACCAGTTTTCCTTCTGCGTTCTTTCGAGGTTCTTTCGTGAGCAGAGACTTCCTGTGGAAAAGCATGGCAGTTGTCGTTGAATGTTGTGTTCACGTGTGTGTCGGTGGTTTTGCCGTTGTTATTATTGTTGGACTGTGTTCTCCCGTGGCCCCGCCTTTGTTGTTGTACAGATGCTAACGCGGCGACGGTCGCGTTGTTAAAATCTCCTGTGGAAAAAAAAAAAAGCACAGTCGTCCCCCGTCCCTCCCCCGTCCCGTTGCGAAGTTCTCTCAGGTCGTTCCAGCGTCAGGAGTCTCTCAGAGTTTGTTTTCAGGGAGTTGGATAAATATCGGCCGTCTGATCCTTACTCTTTGCTGCCCCCTAGAAGTTCACTTTCTGTATTACAGCAAATAGTAAAAACCCGTGTTTTCTTTCACAGAAAAAGACAGTCATCTAGTTTTCTTACATGTTCTAGATCAGTGATTATCAACTGGTGGCTCTTGGGCCGAATCTGGCCCACCAAACCATCCAATCTGGCCGCAACTGATTCCAGAATTGTTAAAAAAATCCCAACATTTCATTATTTTAATGTCCAGTCACCAAGGTGTCTGTCCAGAAAACATTCGGACCCTTTGGGAAAAAAAAGTTTATTTAAGTAATTTAATTTAAAAAAAAATGTGCAGACAGTATTTTTTTTTGTTTGTTTGTTTTTTTTGTCCGTTGAGATACGACTCAAAACAGTGGCTACAAAATAATGTGACGTCTGTAAGGTTTTCAGCAAGAGCAGAAAAAAATAATTAATCTGCCTTTACTGACTGCTGTGTTGCAGTGACTTGTTCATGTTGCGCGGCACTTGTGATGATATTTTGAGCATGTGAATGGGAGAAAAGTGCAGTCTCTACAGTCTGTCTGTGTAATTTGGACCAAACGGACCTCGAACGACAGCACGTTACGACGTCTGTCCACGTACGGCCGGTCAGTTGGTCCAGGTATGGAAAAAAAAAAACTTTAAATTGACGACAACAACAACAACCACAACTAACCTTTCCTGTAATGTTGACATATCAGACGTCTGTACGATCAAAAACATTAAAATAATCGTGGTTTATTTTCATCTCTCAGTGTTGAGGTTCGCAGATAAAAACTGACAAAACACAACGTTGAATTTTACGCTAGATTGTAACTTTAACCTCCCCCCGCCCCCCAGTTTTAGTCTCTATTGCTCAGCCATTTTACAGTCACCTTTTGAACCTATGCAACACCCCCCCCCCCCCCCCCCCCCCCCCCCCCCCCCCCCCCCCCC
>NC_024320.1:28550648-28552010 GCF_000523025.1 Cynoglossus semilaevis
GCCGTCGTCATGGGTAAAATCCGATCAATGAGACTCGTCCTCCATGTGAAACAACAGCGCCCCCTTCCCCTCTCTTCTTTGTTGTTTTTGCCAAAAAAAAAAAAAAAACCCCCAAACCAACCCCTGATGAGATGTGATGCCCCTGAGCGTTCTCTCCTGTTCCGGCCCAAACCTGCGTCAGAGCTGTGGTTACCGTGTTCTCCTTCTATTTTTGTGAGACCATTAAAGAATAATAAAGAAATAAAGCAAATAAAGAACAAATGTGAACGTGGTTCAGTTGGTGTTGATTGTCAAATTCACAGCTTTCGTGACGTTCTCTGTGGTTCGAGAGCTGCTGCATGTGTGCATGAAATCCTACAAAATAAGAGACTTCCTGTTTCGGAGACGACTAACGTTTCCTTCCTGGTTTGTGGCAGGTTTGCTGTGAAATGACTAACGATGTCTTTGAATGAGTTCTGATTCTAGTTTAAAGGCAGGTTTAAGTCCGTTCAGGTAAGATCAAACAGTTCTTTGATCCATTCACGTTCAGTGTTTTTTGGTTCATTTATTCAGACCTTTTTTCTTTTGGTTCTTTTTTCCTGTTTTTTTTTCTTTAATTTCTGCCAAAAACCTAGAATTAATTAAGAACAGTTTAATTAAAATACGTGACTTTTACAGTGACATGTGTTGACTAGTAAAATAAATTAAATTTTTTTTTCTCTCCAAATCAATAAGTTTCAATTTTAATATATTTTTTTAATATATATTTGTGACATAAGAATACGTTTTTTTTAAATTGTTTTATAGTCTCCAAAGGGGGGCGCTGCAGAAAAAAGTTTAGGAGCCACTTGTCAACACAGACTTTTTTGAGCCATAATTAGAGCTAAAAGTAAAAGCTACAGAAAAAAAAAAATAATTGTGATAAACGTCCTCTTGAAACTGAATATATCACGACTGTAATGTATGAAAAATGTGAATTTGGAGTAAAATAAATCATTTATATTCCTCCCAGATTTATTTTTTTTAACGCTCCATAATAAATCAAAATGACAAATATTTAGTTTCATATTTTGTGGATTATTGAGAGAAAAGATGTGAAAATGAAAACAAACCCCAGGTGGAATTTTATATCAGATGTTATTATTGTTATTATTTTGTGTAAAATTATTGCTATGTGTAAAAAAATAAATAAAATAAATGAAAAGCTGTAAAATATATATATATATATATATTGTAGGAAATCCTCCATGTTTTCAGTGACGTCTGTCCAGTGTCTGTCGTTCTGCAGCTTCCTGTCCTGTTGTCAGTTTCTCTCGGTTGTGACTTCACTCACAGACTTTTTTTTCTTTTCATCATCTCAGTTTTCAAGATAAATATCTGTCT
>NC_024320.1:28552174-28554947 GCF_000523025.1 Cynoglossus semilaevis
CGGCCGCCCCCCGCGCCCCCTCCGTCCACCGCTGCTGACCTCGCACCTGCGGACGCTGCTCCTCGCAGCCACGCGGTCCCCGATGTCTTCCAGCTGGCTCCCTTCAAAACACCTGGAACGACCGGTTCCAGTTCCAGTTCCGGTTCCTCTGTCGCTCTTCAAACCGTCGACGCGTCTGACGTTTTCCTGCAGGCGCCGTTCGGAAAGAAGCGGGAAACCTCGGCGGCGAGTGACGCCTGCTTCTTTAAACCTGTGACACCGGGCGTCCAGCGGTGTCACCTGGTGCCTGTGCAGTCGGTTCCGGCTCCTCAGCAGGCGGCGGCGGTCCACAGGGTGGTGTCCAGGGTGGGGCAGCAGGCGGCGGTCGGCTCGGTGGCCGTGGGGCCGCTGCACTCCTGGGCCATCGCGGGCCGGTCGGTGGACGACCCGTTCACGGCGGCGCCTTTTCAGCCGCGATTCTCACAGGGAAAACCTTGAGGATAAACATTTTGTCGTAGTTTTTGAAGTAAAAATAAGGGGCGGGGTTTTTTATTTGTGCAGTTTTTTCGTCACCGTTGTTAAAGACGGCGTCTGTTACCAAAGATAGACTGAAACAAACCTGCTGCTCTGCCTTCGTCTGAGTGAAGTACTGTGAAGTAGTACTCACTTCAGATGTGTTTTCAGTAGCGATGGAACGAGACTAAATAATTGACAAAATTTGTTTTGTTCATGATACGATTCTATCACCATTTTTTTTTTCCCTCCATTATCCTTCGCGTTTTGTACAAACCCAGCGTCCTCGCACTGGGTTTGTGTCGTGTCCGAGAATCAGAGTTTGAGGAAAAGCGATGAAAATCCCACCACCAACTGACACGATCTGTGGACCTCATCAACTGACATCTCTGTCCAGAAACTCTGGACCATCTCTTGAAAATCTCACCACCAACTGACACGGTCTGTGAACCTCATCAACTGACATCTCTGTCCAGACACTCTGGACCATCTCCATTGATCTGCTCTGGTTAAACTGGTCAAACTGGTCTGGTCTGGTTGACCTGGTTAACTGTCAATATATGAAACAACAACAGAAGAAGAAGAAGAGAAAAAACAGGAAGTGGAAAGAGTTCCACTGGAGAACACTGTTGGTGTCTGTGGAACAAGTTCTTCCCACGTTCTGTTCCAACACCTGAACGTCTCTCAGCCTACGTAGGACCTGACGTCTGGGTTTGATAGTGGGTCGCACATACTGCCACCTACTGGACTAGAGTGTGTAGTGTCATAGTTTGACCAGTGACTTTCTGAGATAACGCAGCCTACTGCTAACGCATTTTTTTATTTCAACCGCTACAAATTGTCACGGATTTGTATCGATTTTTAACCGATTCTCGATGCATCGTTACCTCCCAGGTTTTTAGGACAAACCAGTTCTACAACACTACTGCGAAAAACAAATAAGAAGAAAGGATTTTTTTAAAAAAACAAAAAAACGATTCACTCCAACTCAACAACATCCCCCTGATTCCTGCCTTTCATTATATCAAAGATTTGTTTGAAGTATTTTGTTATTTTTTTGTATTTCTAAAAAGTAAACGTTGTTGCGATTGAAGATCTCTATTAATCCTGGAACGTCATGTCACGATGTTGAAGATCTCAAATCTCTTTTAATCCTGGAACGTCATGTCACAATGTTCTTTTGGAGAATAACTGGAGTCGGTGTTTCTAGAAGAAACAAAAAATAAAAACCGAGATGAAGAAGAAGAAGAAGAAGGATTTAATAAAACTGTTACTTAGAGAAGTTAAAGAGGATTTCCTGCTAACTGGACCTGAGTTTGTGTCCCACAGGTTCGTCTGTCTGTGGACGTGGTTCTCACCGCAGAACTTTTTTTTAAATCTCATTCTCTGCTGTAGTCGCGTCCCAGATCTCTCTGGGGTCAACCTTCTGACCTTCTGTCTGACTGACCCGTCTCTGACCCGTCCTTTGTCTATCGTCTGTCTCTTTCCTAACCACCCGGTCCCTATACACGTCCTGCACCACCTTCAAGTACTTCTCTACCACTCCTGATCTCCTGATGTTCTCTGTGTTCCTCGGTGCTTGCGTTTTTTTTTTTTGTTGTTGTTCTTTTGGTTGTTTTTTTTTTCTTTTCAAATATATAACTTTCTGAGGAGTTTCTGTTACAGAAATAAGACGTCATCATCTGCATATCAAGAGAGTTTATGAAGTTTGTTTGACGGAAGGAATGACTTTTATCGACCGCGCTGCCTTTACTACAGTACTACACTGCAGGTGTATGTATTTTCAGATTTATTAATACTTGATGTAGGAAAAAAAATTGTTCTGGTAAAATGTCAGATTTATGTGCAGTACCATTAAAGGATGTGGAACAGAACGGTAACGTCAGCGTGTGCGGTCATTAACCAGCTCTGGTGGTTTTGAACTGGGATGCAACGAGATCCTCAGTATTTTTTTTTTTTTTACAATTCCACTTGAAAGAATGCGAGCGCCGCAGAGAAGCTTAGTTCCTGGTTTTGTGTCTGAAACGGTTCCAGCGACACTGGAGGTTTTCTTGGTGTCGACAGTCTGAGGTTCCTTTGTTGTAAATGAAGTTTCTCCGTCGTCTCGTTCAACAGTTTCTACCGTTACAGTCCTCGCTTCAAGTTGAGGTCACGCCGGGAGATTTACTGCCAGATTACCCACAATTCCCAGATCTCAATCACAGTCCATCAAAAAAAAAAAAAAATTAAAAATTTTTTTTTTTCAAACCATGGATTTAAATAAAAAAAAAAAAAAAAAAAA
>NC_024320.1:28555031-28562805 GCF_000523025.1 Cynoglossus semilaevis
TTAAAAAAAAAAAAAAAAAAAAAAAAAAATTAAAAATTTTTTTTTTTTTTTGCTATATCTGAACTCATGGATTGCGTCACCATTAATTCCGGGTAAACTTACAGTCGTGACCAGATACTGTGAGAATTTAATAATTTGTACCAAAGAACTTCATTTAATCAGTACCATAACATAATATATATATAACGTTATTTTATCATCTTTAGGAACGCTGATTTATCCCGATTATTACACAGTTTCTTGTTTTAAAGAATTGCGATAATATCGTGTCGTGAACACACACAAAAAAATAATCGTGGACTGTATCGTATCGCGATTCGAGCGAATCGTTACATCCATACTGAGTAAAAACACAACCTGAAAAAGTTTCGTTGCGACCTCAGAGGTCAAATCCTGGAACGTCCGTGTCTGTGTTTCATGTCGACTTCGTCCAACAGGATGGAGGAGTGGAACCGTCGGCCGAGGTAAAATGGAAAAAGCGATAAAAACCAGAGCGTCAAAGATCAAAGTGTCTGATATTTCAGTTGTACTTTTTACGTCTTAGTCTCTGTCCAATAAAACGACGTGAAACATTAACGTGGTGAGTTGTTGGTCGTCAACGACTTCAAACTTTTTTTTCTTTTTTTTTTTTTTCTGGCAGACGTCGTGTTGTTGATCAACTGAGGCTGAAGTCACGACTGTATTTACTGTAGTTGAACACAAAAAAAAGACAAAAAACAAAAAACTGTAAATCTACCATTTTTTAAAAAATATTTCATATTTTCTTGTCACGTCAAACTCATTTTCACCAGGAGGGGGCAGCACATCAGCAATACAGTTCCCCTTATTTAGTTCTAAATAGTAACTACTCTGTAACATATTAATAAATACATTTGTACAAACGTTAATTAATCAGTTTGGTCTAAGCTCCTACGGCCGAACAAAATGACCTGGCGGCCACTTTTGGCCCCCGGGGCCTTAGGTTTGACACATGTTGTTTCAGTAATTCACATGTCTTCTGTTCTATTCCCGGACCAGTGCTGGACCTGGTGCTGGACCTGGTGCTGGACCTGGTGCTGGACCTGGTGCTGGACCTGGTGCTGTGGCGAAGCAGAAATCCTGGTCCCAGATCTGGACGGTGTCACGTTTGGATCCTGGTTTTATTGATCGACTGCTGCTGTCTCTCTCTCTCTCGCTCTCTCTCTCTCTCTCTGTCTCTGTCTCTCTCTCTGTCTCTCTCTCTCTCTCTCTCTCTCTCTGTGTCTCTCTCTCTCTCTCTCTCCTCAGACACACCTCCATGATCTCACTGCAGGTCGTCAAGTCCAACTCTGTGTGTGTGTGTGTGTGTGTGTGTGTGTGTGTGTTTCTGCTAAAGCAATTCCAATTTTTAAAAAACTAAGAAACTAAGAAAAGCACATGGAACCGATGTCATTTTGGAACTCTTCGGTGCAGCTGAGTGGAACAGAACTATCAACCAGTTTGCTCTAATTGGTTACATAATCTTGTTCTATATGTGTATAAATATATATATATATATTTCCAGGCGTGAATTGTTTCGTGTCACTCATTTCGACTGTATTCATGTTTCCTTCAGCTCCGTCCAGGAAATTCAGAAATTTAGTCCAGATTCAGCGATTTCAAGGAAAATTCCTCCGGTTTTTCCACATCAGCCTGAGGCCGACACATCGGTACCAACATCAACAACCACCTGTGAGTCAGTACTTCTCTATTCCCAGAACCTCCACCAGAGGAAGTCAAAAAGTTTGACTTGTGAAATCAAAGAAAAACGTATTTATTAAAACTCCAAAAACAAAACTTTTTTGCTAAATGCTAATTTAGACAAGACTGTTGAAAATGTCATCGCTAACCAAAAGTTAGCATAGTATGAGTGCTATGCTAACTCTTGTTTAGTGATAACAATTAGCGTAGATTTCCTTACAAAGTGGTGGAATTGTCATCGCTAACCAAGAGTTAGCATAGACATGAGTCAATCATCACACAGGAAATAGCCAAAAAAAAAAAGTGTCCTCTAAGAAGACAGCTAAAAGTACGCCCTCTTATGGCTAAAGGTAGTATTAAAATTAGTTATAATATTTTTGCAAACTGCATGGGTCAAAACTATGCTAATCATATCTACAAACAGCAGGGGGCCCCGATATGCCTGAGAGTTCTACCCACTAACATACTGTAGAAAGTACTCTTTTTATTGACCAATGATAGCTCTCCTCTGAGGTACCGTTAACATCGCTGACGGTTTCAGAGACCTGCGTCACACGTGTTCATCCAGATGTTTTTAATTCCTCTTAACGAGTGGTTTTAAAATGGGTGGAGCAAACGCTGACGACTGCATCATGTCACTGAAGTTTATGTAGAAAGTAAAACTTTCTTCCTGTTCAACCTATTATCGAGTGAGTATTACGTTACTGTCGGCACCACGGCTGGGAAATATGATTGATTTTTGGCTCCGCCGCCGCCAAACACTTGTGGGCGACATTTAACCCAGGAGAGTCGTTCAAATTATTTAGCTCGACTTTGCCAGTTTTTTTAAAAAAAAAAATGTTCTACTGTATTTGCACACTTTAAGCACAGCACATGCTAAATGCTAGGATTTTTTTCAAGCTAACTAACTGTGTTTTACAGACAACAAGAGCTAAAAATCGAAGTTAGCTTGTAAGTGGTCACATGTTAGCCAAACGCCGTAAGAACAAAACCAGCTGTAAATCACTTAAAAAGCTACAGTTAGCGAAAAGCTAACTTACTATAGCTTAGCTATTTTGCTTTATGATTATTTTATGACATCGTATCTGGGCTAACTAAATGCTATGTTTTGCTAAGTCTTGAAGCTAACTTACTATATCTTAGCTATTTTGCTTTATGATTATTTTACAGCACATGCTAAATGCTAGGATTTTTTTCAAGCTAACTAACTGTGTTTTACAGACAACAAGAGCTAAAAATCGAAGTTAGCTTGTAAGTGGTCACATGTTAGCCAAACGCCGTAAGAACAAAACCAGCTGTAAATCACTTAAAAAGCTACAGTTAGCGAAAAGCTAACTTACTATAGCTTAGCTATTTTGCTTTATGATTATTTTATTTTTGTGTACGAAACATCCACGGGCTAACACTGAACGGTCTGTCTTTTCGCTAGTTTTTGTTACTTTTTAGTAACTCGGTTAATTGAAGTTTCCATCCTTTATTTTTAGGTTATTCTTTGGAAACATTTTGTGATTCTTTTTTTTTAGCTTTTTTTTTTACTTTTTGTAGCGTTACGTGGTCTAGCATGTAGTTATCGTTGACCAATCAATGTTTCCATTATCTTGACAAATTTAATCTTTTTTTAAATTATTTAAAGGAAACCTTTTGAAGATTACTTATTTATTTATTTTTGTTAACGTCTGACCAACTTTAGCTCAGTTTTTTCAAAGTATATTTATATATACATATATAAAGACAAAGGATGTTTGGAAGTGAATTTTCCTGGATTCTTTGCTAATTCAGAATTCAAATCGTCAACAACAACAACAACAACAACAACGCTCAACATGGAAACAAATGTCGTAAACTTTATTTCATTACATCCACAGAACAACCAATCAAATGTTCTGATAATTCCTCGTCTTCCGACTCGTGACACCATCAACTGTATCGTTACTTCTTTTAAATTGTGCGATGAATGTGAAGCAAGGATAACAAAAAAAGTGTATTGCTTAAAAAAAAAACAAAAAAAACAACATGGAATTTTCCGGCATTCATACGAAGGAGACTTTAGATAAATAAGTCAAATTGACGTGAAAGGCTTTTGATAAAAGGGCGTTTGACCGTTTTATAATCCTTTTTTTTTTCTCTCACACTCGCTAACTTACATAGCATCTGAGAGCCGTGCCAAAGCTGTGTTAGCTACGTTAAAGATTCATTTTCTAGAAGTAGAAAAAAAGTCGTAGTTTTTTTGTGCATAACGTGTGAGGAATGTGTTCGCTGTGGAAAACACACCTGAAGGTCCAGTCTGTAACATCAGGGACGCTAAGACGACGCCACCGTCCACCGTTAGCTCCGGGCGAACAACTAGTGGACAAACAGTGTAATGGCGACTGGTACTACACTGCAGCATTTCTTCTGTTATTACTCAGTTACGGGGTTAAAAAAAACTCCCAGTACTTGAAGGAAGCGGTTCATGTTGCAGGGCACTTGGAATGTCATTTTGGGCACAGTTAAAGCTACAGCGAAGCATCCGTTCATCGTCTCACGTCTGGGGCAGTGGAGTTGAACGCTGAACATTCCAGCGGTCCATCACTGGGCCACAGATCAGGACAAACAACCATTCACACCACCATTCACACCAATGGTCCATTTGTAATCAACAATTATCCTGAGAAAATCAACACGAACTACAGAAAAAAACATGGGTTTCCACTGGGAATTGAACTGGTGAGATTTTTGCTGTAAGGCAGAAACATTAACCACTCTTCTACCGTGTGGCCTACAGGCACTTCATAGTTGGATAATTAGGTCCAGTTTGGACCAAATGTTCTGGGTTTGTTCTGCAGACAGGACACTGAGTCAACAACGTCGTTTTTTCGAAATCTGCACGAATGTTACGAACAAGTTACGAAAAAAAAAAACAAGTAAGAATCTGTCGGACGCTGCAGACAAACAAGGAAAGTTTACATCCACTCGGTAGATTCCTGGAAGGTTTGGAAAGGTTTGAGGTTCATTGGCCGTTTGGGTCGTCACCTGGTGGTCACCTGGTGGTCACCTGGTCATCACCTGGTGGTCACCTGGTCGTCACCTGGTGGTCACCTGGTGGTCACCTGGTCATCACCTGGTGGTCACCTGGTCGTCACCTGGTGGTCACCTGGTGGTCACCTGGTCGTCACCTGGTGGTCACCTGGTGGTCACCTGGTGGTCACCTGGTCATCACCTGGTGGTCACCTGGTCGTCACCTGGTCTTACACACTGGACCTTCTGTTGTTTTCATGCATATTTGTAACAATCGGCTTCATTATACAATCAGTCAGTAAAAAAAAAAAAAAAACTCAGCCTCAGTTCACGTCCTGACTGGGCCGCGGCGGAGGCCGTGACGGAGGGGGCGCTCTGCTGGGAGCAGGCCCCGGAGGTGGGGGGGGCAGAGAGCCAGTTGGAGAAGGTGGGACGGAGATGGAGCGCAGGTTGTTGTCGAGGGACGCGGCTCTGTCCGGAGGTGGCGTGTACGTCAACGGGCCGCTGGAGGACGGAGGCGGCGTGGAGGGCAGCGGGGGCAGTATGGACGTCGGCGATGGGGGTACGTTGGAGAAGTGGCTGCCGTCTGGTGGGTCGTGTTGGTAGGCGTGAGGCAGGGAGTAGACGGGCGTAGACGGGTGGTGGTAGATGGGGTAGCGCGGACCCTGGTAGGATTTACTGCGGGTGAAGTTGACGCAGCGACCCTGTGATCAAAGTCAAAGACGGGTTTAACTTTAAAGGCCTGAAGTAAAGACGTACGCAGATGAGACCCTGCTCTGCGTCGGATAAATCCCCCTGCTGGCACGGGGGATCATTAGCTTCAGCGGGATAAACACGTTCAACAGACAAGAGGGCGGAAATTCCAGTGTTAGTGTTAGTGAGAAGAAGGAAACGGCGTTCCTGCCAGCCCCGCCGAGCTGACGACGTCGCACTCTTAACGACTTCTCCAGAGCAGAGCGTTCTTCCAGACGACAGAGCAGCGCCTTTGTTTTATTATTTATTTCTTTTACCTTCCCTGCTCTCCGTGGCTTCAAAGTCAGCGCACTAATAATAAGAAACAAATTGACATTTCTGGAGTTTCACAGATAAGATTCACGGCCGTTTCTGTCCCGATCTTTGATGCTGAGAAATTTCTGGCTCAAAAAGGTATTTTATGGAAGTTTTAACGTCTGGTAAAAATTTCTGGCTCAAAAACGTCTTTTATGGAAGTTTTAACGTCTGGTAAATTGATTATTGTCTTCCTGCCAAAAGTTCCGATAAAACTGAACGTCTATATGTCTATGTCTCTCTGCTGTAAAGAGTTTCTGGTTCATCGTAGAATTATCAACAGAGGAAAGAGGAAACAGCGCCCCCTGTAGCAGTATAATTCAGTAGCAAAAAAAGCTAAAAAGTTGATCATCTAAAATATGACAGTATAATTTAGTAGCAAAAAAAAAAGTATTCCAGCTAAAAAGTTGATCATCTAAAATATGGCGCAGAAATCGCACAAAAGTCGGATAAAAATATGTTTTAATATTACTGCTAATTGAAATAGCTGAATGTTAGCACGTTGACAAGGAACTGCAGCAAAATGTAAAAAAGATAATATTACCTATAAGTGCCCTTTACTAGTACTACTACTTCTACTAGTACTGGTTAAAAGCCCAATAATGTTTGAGAAAAAAAAAGTAACAGAAATAAGTTTAAAATGGCAGAGAATTAGTTTCATCATTAACACCAAAAAATGTGTAGAATAAAAATCAGAAAAAGAAACTTTCTTTAGAAATCCATCCTAGTCAAGATGTCAACTGTGGTTAGCTGACGAAAGCTAAGCGCTAGGTCAAAGCTAACTAACTAACTACTTGTGAAACACATACATACGAATGCTCTTGTGTTACTGTAGAAAAACAGTCTAGATCCAGTGAAGATAGAACAGAAAACCAACAGGCAGCTAGCCAAAAAAATACCTCATTTTATTAGCCAAATGACTTAGCGCAAAGGCTAACAATACGTCGTACCTTGTCTCCTGGGAGAGGACGCATCACCGACACTCTGTCGTAGCCTTTTCTCAGAAGAACACACAGAGCGTCCAGTTTCCCCTGGAAGATCGAGACAGATACAAACAATTAAAAAAAAAAACAATAATCAATAATCAGTGTTCCAGTGATTGACATGAAGGGTTAATCAATACATCTGTTTGTTAGTTTGATCGATGTCAAAGTGTTTTCTCCTCTGATTTTTTTTTTTTTTTTTTTAATGTCTGACTCTGTTTTGTGTAAAGAGAAGATAAAAATATTGGGGAACGTCCAGATAAAGAACTGATGTTGTCAGGAGTAACACCCACTCAACAGATTCCACCACCAGGGCGGAGCTCAGTTCTGGTCTGGTTCTTATTACTGTCTGTTCAGCTGACTAATCAGACTGATAGTCCACGTGTTAACTGTTTCCTGGTAACAAATAACCAACCTATCATCGGGAGCTAGCTTGTGGATTTTCCTTCTCACGTCCCTTCACTTCGTCCTGTTTTTAGGATATTTTTTGTTTGTGATTGTTGGAACGTCTGGTCACCGAACGTTGTTATTAGCTCGCTAGGTTAACAAGGTCACAGAGTTAGTAGTTGGTTAGTAGTTAGTTAGTAGAGTGCTGAGGTTTTGGGGTCATTGTTCAGTATGTTTCCATTTGTGAGACCAACAAACAGACTTTTTTTCAGAGTCAAATCACAGCTAGTGTTGAAACTTTGCTAGCTGTTAGCCTCTTACTAGTGTTGAAACTTAGGCTAACTGCTAGCTGTTAGCCTCTTCTATTATCTCCTTCCTTTAGCCTCCTCCTTTAGCCTCCTCCTTTAGCTGTATCAGGGACATTTCGGGGTGTAGTTGTTACCTTGTTGAGCAGTAATCTGTTTTAATTGACTTTTCTAAAATGAGCTAAAACCACACGAACCCCAGCGCTAATGTTTGTTGATATTTTCCATTCAGCAATTTTTGCTAAAATGAGCTAAAACCGCACGAACCCCAGCGCTAATGTTTGTTGATATTTTCCATTCAGCAATTTGTGGAAAAACTTTAGTTTGATTTTTTTTTTTTTTTTTTTTAAGGGTTGT
>NC_024320.1:28562834-28565178 GCF_000523025.1 Cynoglossus semilaevis
TGTGGAGGCGGCTAAAAGGTCGCCCGGTTACCACGGTTACCGAAAAAACAAGTCAAAACTGGAGAGAAAAGTAAGGATTAAAGTTACCCACGGTGTCGTAACATCTGTGTACGGTGGAGTTTTTATACCGTGTATTTGGTTTATTATCTACAGAGTAGACTCTAAGAAATGACAAAAAAAAAAACAGGATAAAGGTGACCAAGAAAGCTAAAGCTAACAAGCTGAAAAAACCAAGCAGTAGCTAGAAAGTTACTTAAAAGGTAAAACGACGATCAAGATCAAGCTGCGTGACAAGGAAAGGTCAGTATTAGATTAGATTAGGTTAGATTAGATTAGATTAGATTAGATTAGGTTACATCAGATTGAATCCGATTAGTTCAGATTAGATTAAATTAGATTAAGTAAAATTAGGTTAGATTAGACTACATTAGATTAGGTTAGATTAGATTAGATTAGATCAGATTAGATTAGGTTAGACTAGATTAGGTTACTTGGATTAGGAAACAAACTTATTTTAAACAGTAAAAACACAGTGACTGTTAAAGAAGTTTCTTCTTCTGTGGTTCTTGTAGACGGTCGTGACCCAGACTGGCCACGGCGACTGTGGGCACCTTGATGGGAGAATACCACTTCTGAGGGCGGTTGGTTTTGTGCGTGTTGTAGCAGGGCCTGGGCGGCGGGGACTCAAACTCCTCGGCCGGCATCACCACCCGGGCATTTTTGGCTTTTTCCAGTTTGGCTCCTTCCTCCGTGGAGCCTTTGTCTCCCCAGCGGACCTGAGGACAGACAGAGGCCCAGAGTGAACGCTGCTGGAGGGAGTTCAACAAACCTGTCATGGCTGTGGTTGGATCTGCTGCAGGACCAGAACCAGAACCAGGACCAGAACCAGAACCAGGACCAGGCAGAACCAGCAGCCAGTGTTTCCATCTCCAGCGCGGTGAAACTCTGGTGTTGGATTTGATGATCAGACCCGCTCGACCACTGAAACATTTGAACCTCATCTGTGCGACAGACTCTCATTGTTTGCAGACGACGAACTCCTTTTTTTTAAGGTGAAGTGTTGATGGTCATGTTGGCGCGAACACCCGACCAATTAGAATCCACAACAAATTCACTGGATTTCTTTTGGCAGCTTCGACTCTGCTTTGCATCCATTTAATGATTTGCATATGTGCGTAGAACAAACACAGCTAGTCCGCTAGGCTAGCCCGGCCAAAAACAATCAGACGAACCTAAAGACAAACAACGTCTGGAGAAATCCCACCGATCGTGTCGCAGTGACACGCGGTGGTTGAAACCTGCGCTGTCAGGTCAGCCTTGGAAGTTCATTAGTCAAACTCACTCCCGCGCAGCTGCGACAGACAAACCACGACGGCTCTGACTTGGCGGAGGACGCCGTGCATTCTTTCCACTGCTCTGTTTGGAGACGGAGAAGTCGAACTCCCAGCACAGACCGGAGGCTCCGCCTCCAGGCACGGCCCAGGGTCTCCTCTGTCCGTCTGGACCCTCAGGTGCTTCCAAACACTCGGCACATGTGGTTCCCGTTGACCTACTGATGACGTTCTCCTTCTCTGGGGTCAAAGGTTGTAAAAACAACAAAACTCCTCGACTCACGGCTCGACGTTGCACATTCCGTCTCCTTCCGGGACTCGAAGGAGAATCAAAGACGACGGCCGCGGAGCGTTGCGTGATTCCCACGCTAACAGAGTCCAGAGCTGGCGTTAAACCCCGTCCTCTGACCAGATGTCCTGGTCTTGTCTTCGCCTGGCTCTCAGAACAAAGTGCGAACGCCGTCGTGACTCAGTCTCCTCCAGCTAAGACATGCAAGCTCAGCAATTTTTCAGTTGCTTCCCGCCCTTTGTCTGAGTTCCACTGATCCACAGATTTATGACCGACTACAGACCGACTACAGACCTGACCAAGAACTTTTACCTCCATTCTTTTGATGCCTCCAACGCCGCGCCCTCCGTAGTAGGAGGCGTCGACCGTCGGCCATTTCTTCTTAGGGAAACCATCTTCATCCTCCTGAGAGAGAGGATGAAGAACAAAGAGAACAAATCTGGAGTCAAGTGTTTGTCAAGTCACTGTAAATCGGGGCTCTCAAACTACTGGCTCGCAGGCCACATGTGGTCCGCGAACCTTCCACAAACGGCCGCAGTAGATGTCACTAATGGTGTAGTTTGGCTGCTGAGTTTTTGGATTTTTTTTTTTCTATTACTAATATTAGAACTAGAAAGACATATTTCTTGAAATTTTAATAATAAAAACTAATAAAATAAAAATGTAGTTTGATTAACATAAATCATTTTAGAAATAAAATTTCAATTAGACTGCAAAAAAAATG
>NC_024320.1:28565724-28578857 GCF_000523025.1 Cynoglossus semilaevis
GTCTGTGCTTTCTTCCCCCTGCTCTGTTTGGAGCCGGAGAAGTCGATCTCCCAGCACAGACCGGAGGCTCCGCCTCCAGGCACGGCCCAGGGTCTCCTCTGTCCGTCTGGACCCTCAGGTGCTTCCAAACACTCGGCACATGTGGTTCCCGTTGACCTACTGATGACGTTCTCCTTCTCTGGGGTCAAAGGTTGTAAAAACAACAAAACTCCTCGACTCACTGCTCGACGTTGCACATTCCGTCTCCTTCCGGGACTCGAAGGAGAATCAAAGACGACGGCCGCGGAGCGTTGCGTGATTCCCACGCTAACAGAGTCCAGAGCTGGCGTTAAACCCCGTCCTCTGACCAGATGTCCTGGTCTTGTCTTCGCCTGGCTCTCAGAACAAAGTGCGAACGCCGTCGTGACTCAGTCTCCTCCAGCTAAGACATGCAAGCTCAGCAATTTTTCAGTTGCTTCCCGCCCTTTGTCTGAGTTCCACTGATCCACAGATTTATGACCGACTACAGACCGACTACAGACCTGACCAAGAACTTTTACCTCCATTCTTTTGATGCCTCCAACGCCGCGCCCTCCGTAGTAGGAGGCGTCGACCGTCGGCCATTTCTTCTTAGGGAAACCATCTTCATCCTCCTGAGAGAGAGGATGAAGAACAAAGAGAACAAAGCTGGAGTCAAGTGTTTGTCAAGTCACTGTAAATCGGGGCTCTCAAACTACTGGCTCGCAGGCCACATGTGGTCCGCGAACCTTCCACAAACGGCCGCAGTAGATGTCACTAATGGTGTAGTTTGGCTGCTGAGTTTTTGGATTTTTTTTTTTCTATTACTAATATTAGAACTAGAAAGACATATTTCTTGAAATTTTAATAATAAAAACTAATAAAATAAAAATGTAGTTTGATTAACATAAATCATTTTAGAAATAAAATTTCAATTAGACTGCAAAAAAAATGTTTTTTGGGGGGGTGCATGCTTGAGTTTGAGACAGCTGTTGTAAATCAACAATGGTCAAAGTGTGAGCTGGACATCCACTAGGGGGCGCCCAAGCGTTTGATAACAAAAGGTAAATAAAGCCAACAAATGAACTCACAGAGTCGTCTTCTATCACAGGAGGAGGAGGCTCGTAAATGACCTGCGAACAAAAACTGTAGTGAGAAACAAATCCAACAGGGGGCGTGTCCCAGTCAGAATCCGGACTCTGCCCGCGGCGGCGACCTAATCCTTTAACCAATCCTCTGCCCACGGCGGCGACCTAATCCTTTAACCAATCAGTTTAACGACAGACACCGCAATTGGCCGCAAGAACCAGAAATATTCATACGACGGTTAAAAGAAACTTTGTCCCACATGTTGGACTCCACCTAGTGGACATTAGCCTTCACAGCAGAAGTAGACTGTGTTTGTGGGCTGAATATGGAAGAGGCGAATTGGGTCACATCTCGTTGTGGACGTTTTTTAACTGAAGCCGTAGAGGCCGAACCCTGGACTGGGACACGTTCGTGTTGATGTTAGCTAAGATTCAAAGATGGCCGCCGTACCACGGTGCAACACAGAGGCCAGAACCACCAGAGCAGAATGATGGCGAGCAGCAGCAGCAGGATGAGCAGCGCCACGGCCACAAACGTCCCGTCGGACTGGAACCAGAGGTCAAAGTTCAACCCAGTGGTAGAAGATGACGTCGGTGTAGTACTGGTACCAGGTGTACGTGATACTCACACAGGTGATGGCAGTTATCGTGACTGAGCTGGATATGAAGCTCAGGCCGTTGTTCAGGCTGACGTGGAGAGTCGCCGACCTGCAGGACGTGGAAGAGAACAGCAGCCATTTAAGACTGAAGACTTTTTTTTTTTTACTACAAAAACAAATGTGGATTTTTGGATTACAAGACACCAGAGGTCTACATCAAGTCTACAACCCCCTAGGGTGGTTGTTGGGGTACTGCAGGGGGGTATCAAGAATTTTTGTTTTTTTCAATTTTTTTATACAGAAAATTTTGTCCTCGATTTAGAAATGCACTTTAAAAATTTAGTGGTGGGCCAGATTGGATGGTCCGGCTGGCCATATTTGGCCCGCGGGCCACCAGTTGGCAATCACTGCTCATGTCATGTAAAATGTATTTGAACGTAAAACAAAACGAAAATGATAAAACCACAGGGATGTCGGATCATAATGAGGACTGGACTGGACTGGACTGGACTGGGCCGAACCGTACTGGACTGTACTGGACTGGACTGGACTGGACTGGACTGGGCCGAACCGTACTGGACTGTACTGGACTGGACCGAACCGTTCTGGACTGTACTGGACTGGACTGTACTGTACTGTGGGTTTCTGTTGTACGTCATTAAAGACGTCCATCGGCCGTCGGTGAAGGGCTGTTGACGTTAACAGGTCCTAAGACGCTCGATCTTCTTTTCCCAGAATACCTTTAGCCTCGAAGTCTGAACACGAGGATGAAAAACCAGAACTGATCCTCGGTTCAGATCGTTCCTCAAGGCCACGCATTTTTTCCATTAAACCCAGATTATTATGTGGACTTTCACGGCACGAATCCGTCTGACCTTCTTGGGTTTTTCTTTTTTTCTTTTTTTTTCTCAGCATCTGCAGTTTATTTCCAGAATAACAAAGAACAAACGTCTCAAAAGGACTTGAAAACGTCCTGAGAACCGATTCTGGATTCAGCATTCAACAAAAATAAAAAGTCTTCTCCTCCGACCTCTGCTCGACTGTGATTATCAGCCAGTAACGTCTGACAAAATACACACCAACGCATTCACTGTCGTGAGAATAGGTTTTCCATCGTAGCCAAAGATGAAAAAAATCATCCTGGGTTACTTACGTTCCCTCTCTTTTCTTACTTACGTTCCCTCTTTTTTCTTTCTTACATTTTTTCTTTTTTTTTTTTTTTTTTTCTTTTTTTTTTTTTCTTTTTTTTTTTCCCTCTTTTTTCTTACTTACGTTCCTTCTTTTTTCTTACTTACATTTTGTCTTTTTTCTTATTTATATTCCCTCTTTTTTCTTACTTACGTTCCCTCTTTTTTCTTACTTACGTTCCCTCTTTTTTCTTACTTACGTTCCCTCTCTTTTCTTACTTACGTTCCCTCTCTTTTCTTACTTACGTTCACTCTTTTTTCTTACTTACGTTCCCTCATTTTTCTTACTTACGTTCCCTCTCTTTTCTTACTTACGTTCCCTGATTTTTCTTACTTACGTTCCCTCATTTTTCTTACTTACGTTCCCTCTTTTTTCTTACTCAGTTCCCTCTCTTTTCTTACTTACGTTCCCTCTCTTTTCTTACTTACGTTCCCTGATTTTTCTTACTTACGTTCCCTCATTTTTCTTACTTACGTTCCCTCTCTTTTCTTACTTACGTTCACTCTTTTTTCTTACTTACGTTCCCTCATTTTTCTTACTTACATTCCCTCTTTTTTTCTTACGTTTCATCTTTTTTCTTACTTATTTTCTCTATTTTTTCTTCCTTACAATTTGTCTCTTTTCTTACTTACGTTCCCTCATTTTTCTTACTTACGTTCCCTCTTTTTTTTTTACGTTTCATCTTTTTTCTTCCTTACGTTTCGTCTCTTTTCTTACTTACATTTCGTCTTTTTTCGTACTTACGTTCCTTCTTTTTCCAGAACAGGAGCCGGACACAGGAGATAGGTGTCTCTCACCGCCAGAGGCCGTTTCACTGTGGATACATTTGACATTTGACATCGTTAATTAAGGTGTAAATGACAGGTTAGGTCAGGGGTGTCAAACATATGGCCCGTGGGCCAAAACCGGCTCACCGGGGGGTTTCATCTGGCCCATTTGGTGAATTTTTAAATTTTGCATGCTTTAAAAAAATGACTACATGTTTGTGACGTTTTGTTAATTAATTATATAATTAATTTTAATTACTAATAATTACTTAAGGTAATTATGTTATGCTTGTACTGGTCCGGCCCACTTGCCTTCATAATTAGGCCGTATGAAGCGCCTTAACCAGAATGAGTTTGACACCCGTGGATTAGCTCATCGTTAGTGAAGGGTTAAAGTCGACTTCTTCTACCAGCTCAGAAACTTCATGGAATTCAATTAAAAAAAAAATAAAAAAACCCACCACCAGGATTTGGGGTCAGTGGAAAATGAGGCAGAGGAATATTTCTCTGTGGTTTTATTGTGTAATATTTCTGAGTGCAAAGACAGGACTCATCTCTGATGAGATCCACATTCTTCTCCGTTCATCTGAGCTGAGCTTTATACCAGCTGGGGACGACGGGGAGGAGGAGGTGGGGGGGGGGCGATAGGGCTATTAAATCACTGTGAGCCACAATGTGGCGCTTCAACGCCCGCCCTTTCCCCCAGTCCCCTGTTTGTCTGGCCAAAATAAACGTGGTTTAATGATATAAATAGCTGCTGAAAGACACATCAAAACTCCTGCTGCTTTCTCTCTCTCTCTCTCTCTCTCGTACTCCAGGCTAATGCTAAGGCTAATGCTGTTGAGGTTTTTTTTTTTTTAAATGCGAATTCGCACCTACAGCTGACCAGCATACAGATGTAGCAACTCCTGAAAAAAGTTGAAAAAAAAATTTTCAAAAAAGAATTTTTCAAAAATTTTCTTTTCAAAAAACCTTTTACAAAAAAAAAATTTTTCAAAACAAATTTTTTCAAGAAACGTTTTTCAAAATGTTTCAAAAACTGACCAGTATTGAATGACCAAAGAATGGACAGACTCAGGAATGAGGTCATTAGAGGGACAACACAGACAGGAAGGTTTGGAGAAAAAGACAGAGAAGCCAGATTGAGATGGTTTGGACATGTGCAGAGGAGGGACAGTGGATACATTGGTAGAAGAATGTTAGAGCTACGAGGTAGGAGACAAAGAGGAGATTCATGGATGCAGTGAGGGAGGAAATGCAGATGGTTGGAGTCAGAGTAGAAGTTGCAGAGAACAAGGCAATATGGACCACAAATTTTAAAAAAAAAAAATTTAAACAAAAAAAATTTTTCAAAAAACTTTTCAAAAACATTTTTCAAAAAAATTTTCAAAAAAATTTTCAAAAAATATTTTGAAATATGAAAACATTTTTTTTCAAAGATTTTAACCAACATTTTTCAAAAACTTTTGAATGACCAAAGAATGGACAGAATCAGGAATGAGGTCATAGAAGAATGTTACAGATGGAGCAATCATTTGCTGTAGCAACTACTGAAAAAAAAGGGACAAAGCCGAAAAAAAAGAAGAAGGTAGAAATTTGTTGGGGTTTTTTTTGTCATAATTTAAGATTATTTTGATGAAACATTTCATTTTAAAGGTGCAGTTTGTAAAACTTTAGATGAAATTAAATTATTTTTATTCTTGAATTATTGATTGTTTGTGCTGGTTGATGATTATATTGTTGGTGTCAGGAGTTTATAAAAAAGGTTATAAATATTTTGAAACTAAAATACATGAGTCAACAAATACCAGTGTGTTTATTTATAAGTGAGGGGACGGCTAGCATGTGTTTTCTCTCAACGCTTGGACAAAAGACAAAAAAAAGAAAAAAAGAAAGAGATAAGAACAGACAGTAGAAGGACGAGAGGAGGAAGAGGAGACAGAGAAAAGAGCGAAGAAGATGATGAAGAGGAAGGAGAAGAGTCGGAGGAAGGAGGAGAGAAGGCATAAAAAGGAAATAGGAGGAAAAAGAAGAAAAAGGAGGAGGAGGAGGAGGAGGAGGAAGAGGAGGAGTCTCCTTCATTCCTCCTGAAATCACTCACTTATCGTCACCGTGTCGTTGATGCGGAAGCTGCACAGAACCTTCTGTTCATCTCTGGCGTGGAGGAAACCGTTTCCTTTGACCACGACCTGGAAAGACTCTGAAGAGAACAGTGACGTCAGAGGAGTCCACTGGTCCACCGGTCCGTGGTCCGCGGTCCCGTGACCGGGATCTGCCCCACATTTTGACTCCCTGGTTGGTTTTTACCTCCTTCGCAGATACTGGACGGTTCTACGGCCAGGATCTCGATGCAGGATCTCTTCAGGATCTGTGGAGAACGCAGAGTTCAGTCACTCCACTGGTACTGGTGTTTGTAGTACACGGTACGTGGTGTGTCACTGGTACCGAGTCGATGATGCCCTGCAGGGCCTCGAACCCATCGTTGACGGGGAAGACGTGATCCTGACTGTCTGCAATGGTTGACAGCTGCGGAGGAGGAAGGAGTCGAGGAAAGGAGGTGACGACAGAGCTACGGAGGAGGAGGCATCAGGGAGGAGTGAAGAGAGGAGGAGGAGGGAGAGAAGGAACCAAGATGGAGGAGAAGGAAAAGGTGCAGGAGTCGATGCTGTCGTACCTGCGTCTCATTGAAGTCCTTCACCCCCACGCAGTAGACCGTGGCCCCCAGCTGGCGGGCTCTGCTGGCCTACAGTGGTATCACAGAGCGACAGTTTGAAAAAGATCATTTTTGTAAGAGTCCAGAACGTTCCTCTCACCTCCCTCTGGGCCAGGTCGAACTGGTTCTCCCTCAGCTCCCCGTCCGTCAGGCCGATGATGACGCTCGCTGTTCGAAAACCTGGACGTCAGAGAAGAAGGAGAAGATTTTTCCACTGAGCTAAAGAGGATTTGGACGGTTCTCCAGCCTGGTTCCTCAGTCGGTTCCGATGAACGGATCAAACAGTTCCCACTCACCGTGTCCAGTGCCGTAGTAGATCTGCTCGCTGGCCTTAAAGAGGAGAGACGTTTGAGAAAATCAAACTTCGGCTTCATCCGGTCTGTACGATATGTAACATATATTTACGTGACCAATATTAACTTTTTGCTAATATCCGATATCGTCCAAACACTTAATTTCCGATTCCGATATCAACCGATACCAGTATAGCGGGGCAGTGGTGGACAGTGTTTTTCGAATGCTCAGGTGCTAAGGTGATGGGTTAAAACAGTGTTTTTCAATATTTTTCCGCCATGCGCCACCTAGAGGACAGAATTAAACAGTGTTTTTCAATATTTTTCCACCATGCGCCACCTAGAGGACAGAATTAAAATACTATTGAGCGCCTGTAAATATTGATTTGTTTTTCTGTTCAAACCACTGTATGAGTTCCCGTCACCTCCATACAATCCACTGATGATTAAAGGAGATCAATAAAATGAGCTGCAATGCTGCCCTCTAGTGACTAGAGGCTTGTCTGTCGTTCATAATGTTCTGTGTTCATGCGTTATGAAGGAGTTTTCCTCCTCACTCCCTCTCCCGTACCCGTGAATGTTAACTCCTTCCTAACACGTGAGCGATAAACACGCCTCCAGTCACTAGGTGGCAGCAACTCATACAGTGGTTTGTAGGTATAAATTAATAAATATTACCAGGCACTCAGTAGTATTTTAATTTGGGGGAGGAATGTGGAAGTAAAAAAACTTCTGTCCCCTAGGGGGAGCATGGTAAAAAATATTTGAGAAACACCTTAGTGAGCAGGCTGCACTTCACTTCCATAACCACCAGGGCACCACTGCCCCGCTATATGGGTATCGGTTGATATCAATCGGAAATCAAGTGTTTGGACGATATTAAAAAATATTTGAGAAACACCTTAGTGAGCAGGCTGCACTTCACTTCCTTAACCACCAGGGCACCACTGCCACACTATATGGGTATCGGTTGATATCAGAATCGGAAATCAAGTGTTTGGACGATATCGGCGTATCGTCAAAAAGTTAATATCGGACGCCCCTCGATATAATTATTTTGCCTGTGGATCGGAGCGACTCTTACTCTCTGGAAACCCTTGTCCATGAAGGTGTCTCCTCCGGGCTGCACCATCCGCAGCTCCTCCAGTCCCGATCGAATCCTCTCTCTGAATCATCAGCCAAAAACAAAAGTCGTTTTATTTTTACCGCTAATAAAAACGATGTAGACACACGTGTTGGAGGCGGTGTCGGCGCCACCTGTCTTCTGTTAATGGCATCAGAGTCCGTCCCTCTGTGGAAAAGACGATGAAAGACATCCGCAGCTGAGGACTGGAGAAAACAGAAGACAGGTGTTAGGACCAGACGTCCGTCCGTCCGTCCCCCCCCCGGTCCACGTGCCTCTGTTTGGACCCACCTGATGAACTTGTGAGCCAAGTGGTCGACAAAGTAGTAAATCTCGTTCCAGTAGTTTTGGACGCTGCCAGACCTGACGAGCAGATGGAGAAAAGAGGACGGATTTACAGGGAAAAAAACAGAAAATCAAAAATGACCAAAAATAAGAATGATTGTATTTTTTAAGTCACAGTAAACTTAGTGAAATATATTATAAATATAAATAAATACTTAAAAAAAATCATATAAAAATAAAGATATCTGCAGCTGTCAGTAAATTATAACAGGCTGGAACCGAACGGAACCGAACAGAACTCGTCCTCCTCCACATTCATTAAACTGTCACATAAAAAAATAAATTATATCCAGTTTAAAAGTCTGAAGTTTGAAGATGTCACTGTTTTTCACAGGATTTTCAGGATTGAAACCAACAAAGACTGAACCAGAACCAGAGGAACCGACCAGGACCTCAAGGAACAAACTGAACCAGAACCAGAGGAACCGACCTGGACCAGGACCAGGAACAGGACCAGGAACCGATTCTTTTCACCTTGAAGTCAAAGGAAAAACCTGTCCATTTTCAACAACTGTGGTTCACACTGACACTCTGCTCTGCTCCTCCACCTCTCCTCAGAACGTCTCCTTCATGTGTTCTTGTCAACTCCGTCTCATCTCTTCACGAGAACCAAAGGTGGTGCAGCAGGAACTCCTCCTCCTCCTCCTCCTCCTCTTCCTCCTCTTCCCTCGTTCTTCTTCTTCCTCTCCTTCGTTCTCAGTCCGTGTGCAGACGAGGCCAAGAAAATAAAATCTGAATCTCTGGAACATCTGGCTCTGATGGAGAAAGGGTTCTGCAGACTGGAGCAGCGGGGCGTGTGTGTGTCTGTGTGTGTGTGTGTGTGTGTGGCTGCAGTGAAGACAAACACAGTTCCCTGTGGAGTGTTTCATCACATACACACACAGACACACACACACACTCTCATTTTCATGATTGCCGTGCGTGTGTTTGCAGCGTTGAAGCGACCCAGCTGCAGTGAAGTGATCACACCGTCAGCCTGACTCGGAGTCGACCTCCTCCACAGCCCTGACACATAAACAAACCCTGGTTCAGGTCACCGTTTGTCCAGCCAATCAGGAGAGGTACCTGGCAACAGTTCCACTGCGTCGGTCCATCGGCCGCTGCTCTGTCCAGGAAATAGTTCCTTCCACTTTTCTTCTTCTCACAACAACGGCTTTTCTTTTCTGACTCCTCTGAAACTAAACTAAACTAAACTAAACTAAACTAAACTAAACTAAACTAAACTAAACTAAACTAAACTAAACTAAACTAAACCAAACTAAACTAAACTCAGCTCCAGTCTGACCCTGACCTTCACAGTCTGAAGTGAAAACTTTCCTCAACTCTGTGAAAATTCATACGACACAAAAACTCTCACAGAAACGTCCGTCCACCGCACTGACCTCCTGACCCCCATGACCTCTGACCTGGCTTCACTCAACCCTCGCTCATCACTCAGTGACCTCCTCCGCGCCCGGTTTCCCCCGGACCGTCGTCTCAAAGCACTCACTTGTCCAGGACGAAGTAGAGGTCGAAGCCCCCGTAGCAGGACGAGCCGGCGTCCCTCTGGTCACTCATCTGTCCTGCAGCTCCACACGCCAGGATGACCAGCATCAGCGGGACCACCTCCAGACCCAGCAGGACCGGCCCGCTCCGGCCGTGAGACATGGCTCCAGACTGAGGACCCAGAGTCTCAGAGTGGACCTTAGACAGACGTCGTCTCCTGTTGTCGATGTTTCCCTTTCACCACACAGTGGCAGCACCAGCCATCGTCTGTGGACTGATCTCCACCACAGGCATGACGGCTCTCCCCCCTCTCTCTCTCACTCCCTCTCTCTCTCTCTCTCACCCCTCCCTCTCCCTCTCTCTCTCCTTCCCTCCCTCTGGATCAGCGTCCCATCTCCTGAGCTACAGATGTTTGTTGGCAGAGGAGGAGTGAAGCTGAGTCTGCAGCTCCTCTCTCACTCCCCCTCACTCCCCCTCACCCCTCCCCCAGTCCATCATTCCAGCTCGTGCTGCCGTGAGTCTTTGTTACCAAAGCCGACCCCGACCTTCGTGTTTGATTTACTCTTACTTTCATCCCTGTTCATGAATGAACCACAGGCCTTTTTTTGGTTTAGTTTTGTTTTGTTTTTTCAGAAACTTTTCTTCATCTTTGAAGTGTTTTCCCTTTTACTTCTCCACACCTTACCCATCAGCGCCACCCAGTGGTAAACTAGTGCATCATACAGTCGACCAACGTCAACTCTCATTTTTTACTCAAGGGTTCAAATGTGCAACTTTAAAAGATGAAATACTGACATGGTCACGTGTTGTTGTTGTTGTTGTTGTTGTTGTTGTTGTTGTTGTTATTCAGTTGATGCAGTTCATTCATTGGTGGACGGAATCACACGGTACAGTCACCTTCTGTGTTTATATTATTTAATTCACTCAAAGAATGATCTTCAAATGGGGGTAAAAACAAACAGGAGTTTTATGTATGCTGCCCCCTGCTGTTTTAATCTGCAGAGTTTTGTTTTGTTTTTTTCTGGTTAAATACATTTGTTAGATTTTATTAAAGACTAATTCGTTAAAAATTCTATTTAAACCTGGCCTTTGTTTATAGGATCACAAAACCGCGACTTTATTTCTAATTTGAACTCACGACATACAACATTAAAAAACACAGCGATTCCCAACCTCTGTGCCAACATTAAAAAACACAGTGATTCCCAACCTCTGTGCCGTGAGAAATCATCTGATCTAATGTGCAATATTGTCTAATTAAGTGAAATTGGACAATTTTGTAATTATTATTTTGATTGGAAAGCGACAGGCAAAACTTTTCCACCTTTCCACTAGGGGGCAGCAGGTGGCTATAAAAAATAAAAAAAACGTGTAGTTGATTGTGAATAAATGGAACCAGAATATCATTATATTTAGTTAAATATAGTTCTGAATATTTATGTATATGTATATATATTACTGTAAATTAAACTAAACATTTGTTGTTTTTTTTTCTTCTGTCTTTTCTGGTCTGTTTCTTCAGCTCCGTCCACTCTCCTGGTTTTCTGGGTCATCCCTGACGGTTGGCTGCTCTTCCTCCAGCTGCTGCTCGTCTCCATCAGTGACAGTTTCTGTGGGTTCTTCTTGCCAGATTCTTTGTGCTCCGTAGCTGCGGAGATGTTAGCCATTCTGGGTTTCCTGTTTATAAAGTTGGCGCGGGAGCGAGTCATTGAACTCATCACTGGAACTGCTGCTGTCAGTGAATCACTAACGCTAATCTGTTCCTGTAGTTTTACCTTCCAAAGCTAACATTCCATCGATCGATTTGTTTTATTTCAATTGTCACAAATCAAACAAATCAGTATCAGGCTTTAATATCAGTGTTTACTAGTTTTTGATGGAATAGTTTTTAAAGGTTTAATTCTCGTTTTAAATTTTACCTTACGTTGTTTGGATTTAGTTAAACAGTTATTTAACTGCTCTGTCTGACTATAATCGTTAATAACTCAGGCTAAAAGTTAATAATTAGCTATCACAGAAGAGGAGGCTGTTGTTAATTCTCAGATAATTTAAAGTATTGTTAGATTTGTTGTTGATAAAACAAATACGGTCACACAACAACAGATGAGGTTTAGCCACGTTAGCAGTAGCAGGAAAAGAGCTGAAAATTCACCCAAAAAATTGCAAAAAAATTCAAAAGTTTGACTAAAACAAAATAGGACAAACTAGGATTTTTTTCTTTATATTATTATTGTAATGAAGTTTATTTTCATTTATAAGATCAGTGGATCCAGACATTAACAAAATGAAAACCATGATCCTGAAACTGCTCCTCCTACAAAGGTGACACCAGGTGATACCAGGTGATACCAGGTCTTTCTTGGCACAACAGCAGAGTCCGCCTTCGCTGCTCTTCATATGGATGACCCAGTTCATATTAAAAGGAGAAAAGTGACACTTTGGGGTTTGGTTTAATTGAAGGGCAGAGAATGAAACGTGCTGCAGTTCAAATTCTTCTGGTTTAAACTGGATGAACTGAGAAACGTCTGTGGGAAGAACTGAGGCTCAGAGGTTCATTCCTGACATTCACTCTGCTCTCTTTAAAACTACAGTGTGTGAGTGTGAGTGTCTGTTCATCATTTCTGCATTTACAACTGAGGGTTTTTTTTTTCTTGGCATTGACCCAACAACCTTCTGGTGTTGTGTTGTGCCAGGTCCAGAATCAGTTTCTTGTGGCATCATATGGTTGTTTTTGTAAATAAACACACATAGGACAAATCATAAGTAATTTTTTAGGATGAGTTTATAGTGTGTACAACTGTGTGAAATCATCGTGGAGTTGATAATACAAGCATTCAAAGATTAGTTTATTTTTCTTCTGACGCTTTGACCTTTTTTCAGGCTCCTCGATCACAGGACGACTGTGGTTAAAACCTGGACAAATATTAGGACAAACAAACCATTCACGCGTAAATTCACAACTCTGGTCAGTTAAGAGTGAACGATTCATGTGATCCTGCATGTTTGGACAAAAAAAAAAACCCACAGCGCTAACACGAGGACAAAAATAGTAGAAACATGTTGTTGTTTTTTTTGTTGTGTTAAATATTGAAGCTTTATCCATAATCCTTACTTAAGTTTTATATATATATATGTTAATATATATGTTTATATATATATATACACACCATTGTGCAACTACTATATTTCTTCCACGTTTGTTTTTGCCAACCGTCGGCGGGAGTTTAGCAATTCTGCTAGTTGAAGACATTTTCGGTTAGCATCTTAGTTAGCATCTTGGTTAGCTTTTTTTGTCTGTTTGTTTTTACTTTTATTGCTTTAGCCACGTGAAAAAATAAAGATAATAAATAAATAATTAGGTCCGTGATATACGTATAGTTTGTTGGACTATTAAAAAGTGTTTTACGACTTAAAATGTCTACTATCAGAGGTCAACGGACAGGTGCATCTCTCTTCTCCTCTCTGTCTCTCTCTCTCTCTCTCCCTCTTTTCCTCCCTCTCTCTCTCCCCTCTCCTGTGCAGATACCACAGCAGC
>NC_024320.1:28580916-28593554 GCF_000523025.1 Cynoglossus semilaevis
TTTAAAATGCTACATAAAGTTAAAAGGAAGGTGGCAAAAAAAAAAAACACTTGTTTTTTTGTTTGTTTTTACGGCCGTGTACAATTATGATTCGAATAGACACGAGGTAGCTGGAATTACTCATCATTAATTGTGATTATAATTAATCAAGATTAAAGCTCCATTTCCTAAATATCACAAATTATAATTCTGTATATTACTGGAACATGAAAGTGAAATAACAGCAGTTAAATATTTCTTTTTCTGAATGAACATAGTTATTCAAGCAAATATTTGGGCTTTTGTCACATCTGTGAGGACAGACTAAGAGTCAAGTGTCCTTTTTACATCAGACACAGACATTAGCCTGTAGCCAAGTAGGCTTTTTTTATTTATCACTCTTTTGAGCAGTTGTTTTTTCCATTCATACAGTAAAAAGTCATTTTTTCATATTATTGCGTTCCCTACTAAAAAACAATAATAAATACAGTTTGCCGTGTGGTAAAACTCAGACCCGGTCCCTTCAGTAGAGAGTCTATTGTACAAATTAAAAATGTTCCACTTTGACAACAAAGAACGTCAGGTTCTACAAAGGCAGGACCGGCTGTGTTTATAAAAAGACGCTCTTTGTGTGATTTGCTGATTTGTACAGTATGTAGTCGCTGCATTGTTTGTGTCACAAAGCCCAGCAACACATTCACTGTCCTGTTTTATATTCACTACACATCGGACAGAGCAGCTGGACAGGTCCGTGTGTCAGTGCTGTGGACAGTGTAGAGTACATTAAACCACAGCGTTATTAAAAACAGTCATATCTTAGTTAAGGTCAGCGTCTCCTGCTGTAGTGAAGCTGTTTATTTAACAGAGAAACTTTTAACTGATGTGAAGCTGGTTTGGTATTTGACAGATGTTTATATTTATTATTTTATTTACTATATTATTTTATTTATTTTATATGTTCTTTATGTTACGTGTATACTAGTATTTAGTTGTAGTACAGTATATACCAGCATTTAATCAAGGTGTATACCAGTGGTCCTCATCTGGTAGCCCGCAGGCTGAATCCAGCCCAGCGGACCGGCCAATGAGGTCCATGCCTGGATTCTAAAATAAACAAGAAATAATATTGATAGACAAAAAAGTTATTTTTCTTCTTCAATTTGAGTGTCTGGGACTCCGACAAATAAAGATGGTGACCCCTGGTGTTCACCATAGGCAGTGTAGATCCTCTCAACCAACGGATTATGTCAAGTTTTCAAAGTGCATCCACATTTTTTTGGCTCTATATATTATATATCTATATTTTCACCAAAGCACCAACACACATTGACAAATAGCGATAAAAATATTTTTAAGAAAACTGGACAGTACTGTAATATATAATATAAATATATTTTACTGTATATTGATGATCCCCTTCTTTAACTTAAATGTTCACCTGTTTTTGCTAGTTGCCTTTTTAGGAGACATTGCTCTGGATGAAGAAGATCTCCTCATGTTCAGAGAGGCCCACACCACGGAGGATGACCAGCAGAGAGTCCAGAGCAACAGAACAGACTCAGGTGTCAGAGATGGAGAGAGTCGGATTAAATCATCTAATAATCAGAACTGTCTTATTTTTACATTAAGACATTACTAATCAATCCATTCTGACAGTTAACGGTTCGACATCAGATGAGAGGATCAGGAGAAGAAGAGCTCCCGTCAGGATCCTCCAGCGTCTGAGGAGAGCGGCCACCGCTAGACGTGAGCGCGTCTGGCCCGATGGCATCATACCGTACGCCATCAGTGGGAATTTTAGTGGTGAGCCCTGGAATTACACCTTCTATCATCTGTTCTTGCTGCGCTGCGCAGCTCTAACGTCCTCAGTACCACCTGTTGGTTCTGACCTCCTGAAACTCTGCGACTCAAATTCAGATTTTCCTTTCAGGCAGTCAACGAGCCATTTTCCGACAAGCCATGCGTCACTGGGAGAAACACACGTGTGTGACTTTCACCGAGAGGACGACTGAAGAAAGCTACATTGTTTTCACCTACAGGCCGTGTGGGTGAGTTTTTGGGGTTTTTTCAATTAGTTTTTTAAAATAAATCCATATCTGTGTGCCGCCAACTTCATGACAACATGGTTACAGTTTAAACTAAACTGGCCAGAATTATATAGATAACAATCAAAGCTTTTATAGAACTATAAAATAAAAAATTGAAAATGTAGTCACTGCATAATATGGACACGAGGACATGAAATAATTGGTCTTGTTTCCTGATTTTAATGGTGAAAAAAAATTTAGACTTAAGATCAAAAAAGTGCATCATAAATCAGAATTACCTCATTGTTATGCAAATTAATAAATATATATAAAATTTGCTTTAATGGAGGAACATTAGAAATAAATATATAAATAATAAAATATTGAGAAAAAAATATTGAGAACCCAGATATTTGGTTATAGTTAGAAACAAATTCATCTTTTTATTATATTTTTATTATATATAAATATATTATGTAAAATTCCTACAAATAATTAGTAAACCTATATTTACTGCTCCAGAATGTGTTGCTGAACAGTGTCGCCCCCTGCAGGTGTTGTTCCTATGTGGGCAGGAGAGGTCGAGGCCCCCAGGCCATCTCCATAGGAAAAAACTGCGATAAGTTTGGCATCGTCGTGCACGAACTGGGCCACGTCATCGGCTTCTGGCACGAACACACGCGTCCTGACCGCGACGAACACGTGGTGATCATCAGAGACAACATCCAACCAGGTAACAGCTCTGAGCCACCGGTGGTTCACGCCGCGGAGGTTCAGCCTTGGATTCAGTTGAAGTCGGTTTATGAATCTGAACAGGACAGGAGTATAACTTCCTGAAGATGGAGCCGGGCGAGGTGGACTCTCTTGGAGAAACGTACGACTTCGGCAGCATCATGCATTACGCCAGGAACACGTTTTCCAGGTAGAAGAATGTGTTAACACTTAATTATGTCAAATGTATAGAAATATATATTTGTCAGAGAAAGAAGACATTTTCTTACACCCTAATTTCTACCTACTGTATATCATTTTGGCTTCATTAACAACCAGTTCACATCTGGGCCACAAGGGGGGATAAAAAGGTCACTTTAGAATCTGGAGACACAGACGGAGATCAAAAACATGTGATGTTATCTACATATCTATCCAGTAGATATATATGTATCTATATCTATATATAGATACATATATAGATATAGATATATTTAGTGGGATATATATGACAATGACCTACTATTTATAGTTTATAATATGATTATTCATTACATTTTTGTTTAATTATTTCAATATTTTATATATTATTGTATATTTATATTTTATTTGTTCTCAAGAGATTCTGAAAGTACACTGCAGTACATTACATTACATATATATTTTCTAACAATATTTAAATATTAAACTTAACAGGACGTCGTCATTGCAGTAAATGTGTTTTTTTCCAGAGTCAAAGAGAAATCGTACGAGGAATTCAAAGCTCAAAAAGTTGCGGCTTATAGTTTGGACATTACGGTATCATCATTTGGCCCATTTCTGACGGGGTCCACGTGGAACCTCACGTAGACATCCTGGCTGTCGTTGATGCCGTTGTTAGTATTTAATGAACAGACGTTTCAGACGTCCACACTGACCGACGACGACGACCACGGCCAACACTCCGACTGAACCACCCACTCAGCCACTGGTTTCACGCTGTGTTATGGTGAAAGCTGACCTGCTGGGTTTGTCTTTTATTCACATTCACTGAACAAGCTCTAAACAAGCCATTAAAACCTCTAAGCTTTGCTGCTTGTTTGTCACAGAAAGTGTTTCGCACTGGCCTCCTTTTTCTCGCCCCGTCCATGTTGTTGTTGTTGTTGCCCTGTTGCTACACTCTGGTGGAGGCAGGCCAAGCCAAATAAAAGCCGGGCAGTTTGGACTTCAGTGGCCTTTTGCTCTGACGTACAGCTGGCACCAGCAGAGGGCCCCGTTCACGGCCGCTGTTCAAACGTGCCACTCATTTGTGGATTTGTCCCCATGGGAACTGAAGAAGAGTCCGTTCCACAGCCAAGAATAATAAATAAAAAGTTAAAAAGTTACAATTAGCTTTTTGAACAACATTAATGACCAGCCTTTTCCTGCAGGTGGTGCTGTGGTTGCAGTTTGAATGCTTCGAGTTTTGTGTTTAGTAAAAATGACCTTGCCTTTTTTTTTGAGGGGGTATTGCTTGAGTTTGTGACTTGTCTCACGCAGAGGAATCTTCTTAGACACAATCCTGCCCCGGTACGAGGTCGACGGCGTGAGGCCACCGATCGGACAGAGGACCATGTTGAGCAAAGGCGACATTGCACAGGCCCGAAAACTCTACAAATGTCCCAGTAAGAGACGAGACTCAGATGTAGAACGTTAGACTCTGTGATCACAACCATCCTGAGTTGTTGGTTTGTCTCCCACAGAGTGCGGCGACAGTCTGCAGGAGAGTTCTGGAAACTTTTCTTCTCCTGGTTTCCCCAACGGCTACTCAGCATACGCTCACTGTGTCTGGAGGATTTCTGTTACTCCTGGAGAGAAGGTGAGGACAGAAAAAAGTCTAAATCAACAAACTAAATCACCCACGAAGCTGAAATTTAAAACAGTTTAAGTTCCGGTTCCTGGACAAAAAGTCAATACCACATGTGATGAAATTAGAGCTGTAAAATGAATGTGTTTGTCATATTCATACATTTGTCACAGTCAGTTGACTTGCTGTTATTTAACCACACTGTGGGAAAGTTTTAGTTTCACTGAAGCTCCTCCAGTTCAAAATACCACCCATGTTTGTGGAGGTTTCAAGGTTTTGGATTATTTTTCTCACCAGGTCATAACTAGAACTTTTTGATTATCTGTGAACCTTTCTTGAAAATATTACAGTATAAGTTAATAGTAGGTCCAAAAATCTGTACTTTGTCTGTTTCACATTTTCTTTTTCCGCAGATTGTTTTGAATTTCACTGCCATGGACCTCTTCAGGAGTCACCTCTGTTGGTACGACCACGTCGAGGTCCGAGACGGGTTTTGGAGGAAAGCTCCACTGAAAGGTATTAAAAAAAAAAAATCAAAAAATCTGACACTCAACTGATTATCTGCACCTTTACCAAGTGTTGTCATCGACTGCTAGGGACATAACGGTACACTCACGATACGATACAATAGGATTTGCGATTTTTTTCTTCATAATACAATTTTAGCATCGTTTGAAACAGAATGAACTCCAGACAAACTGTGACCAAATCCACTGATCCTTTCTGTGTCAGAACTGTGTAAAATCACATCATCAACTGACATGGTCTGTGGACCTCATCCACTGACATGGTCTGTGGACCTCATCCACTGACATTGTTCTCTTCAATAACAGAGTCCCATTTCTGTCCAGAAACACTGGACCATCACCACTGATCTGCTCTGGTTAAACTGGTCAAACTGGTCTGTTCTGGTTGACCTGGTTACCTGTCAATATATGAAACAACAACAGAAGAAGAAGAAGAGAAAAAACAGGAAGTGGAAAGAGTTCCACTGGAGAACACTGTTGGTGTCTGTGGAACAAGTTCTTCCCACGTTCTGTTCCAACACCTGAACGTCTCTCAGCCTACGTAGGACCTGACGTCTGGGTTTGATAGTGGGTCACAACCAACGTTTTTAGGAGCATACTGCCACCTACTGGACTAGAGTGTGTAGTGTCATGGTCTGACCAGTGACTTTTTGAGCTAACACATCCTTACACCTTGATGTACGATTCATTTTTTATTTCAACCAATGAGAATTGTCACGCTCTCCACTCGTCTCATACACGTCGTTCCCAAACTTTCAGGTCGTTTTTGTGGAGACAAACTTCCAGAACCAATCGTCTCCACCGACAGTCGACTGTGGATTGAGTTCAGGAGCAGCAGCAGCTGGGTGGGCAAAGGCTTCTCGGCTGTGTATGAAGGTACAGGCTCTGGTTCTGATTGGACCGTCTCTCCCTGAAACCAAACGGTCATTTTAACATCTTCACCCTCCTTCTGTGAAGCCATCTGTGGCGGCGAGGTGAAGCAGGACAGCGGCCTAATCCAGTCCCCCAACTATCCTGATGACTACCAGTCCAACAAGGCCTGCGTGTGGAGAATCACGGTGGAGGAGGGCTTTAATGTTGGACTCTCGTTTCAGTCCTTTGAGGTAAAAACTTTTTTTTTCTTGACAAAATAACTAGTCACTTGATAAGAAGTCAGATCTAATCACACACAGCAGGGGGCGCCAGACACCTTGGGGGTCTTTACTCATGTTTCAGCCAGTATGATCCTGATACTCATGCATGTGATTGTGTGACCTCTTATTGTAGGCCACCTGTTGGATGGATGTGATACTGCAAGTCCTAAAAAAAACAATAAAACAAACTAATCAATTGAAACCTTTTGAAATAAAAAAATAAACAAATACATTTAAAAAACCGTCCTGACCCTGAACCCTATCTTGAACCAATTTTATAAATTTTGTGTATTTTCTTCTCTCTTTGTTGGAGCACTCAGGACTTTCTACATGTTTTCTGCTGTTGTTGGAGCACTCAGGACTTTCTACATATTTGCATGTTTGTAAATTTTTTTTATTATTTATGTTTTTCAGTGTTACTATGTTGTAATGACTGTAGAGGGCGCCAAACCATAATCTGAACCCAGAACAAAATGTCTCGAGTTGCCGCTAACTTATGACTTCGCCTGTGACGTTGTCTTTGTGAACGTGACCACAGACGGAGCAGCACACCGTCTGTGCCTACGACTTCGTGGAGGTCAGAGACGGCAGCTCAGAGAAGAGTCCGCTGCTCGGCCGTTTCTGCGGCTACGACAAACCCGACGACATTAAGAGCAGCTCCAACCAGCTGTGGCTGAAGTTCGTGTCTGACGGCTCTGTCAACAAAGCTGGGTTTGCAGCCAACTTTTTCAAAGGTTCGTCTCTCCGTCAGCTGACGTGTTCTGTGTTTTTTGACTCTGGTAACTCCACTCTGTCAGTTCTTCTTCTTTTTTTTTTGTTTTGCCAGAAGTGGACGAGTGCTCCAGTCCTGACAAAGGTCACTGTGAGCAGCGCTGTGTGAACACACTGGGCAGCTACAGATGTGCCTGTGACCCTGGGTATGAGCTGGCAGCTGATAAACGCAGCTGTGACAGTGAGTGCCGAGCACGACTACACAGAACTACACCTCATGTCACACTGACAGAATCACACTGTTGTTATCACTGTTTAACCTCTGAACCTCGGCCTCAGCGTCGCTCCGTTAGTGTTTTCAAAGTTAATCAACTTAACTGAACTGTGGAGCTGTACACCTCCAACGAGTTGTGCATAGACGTCAGTATTGTACTCCCCTCTGGCCTTAAATTAGGAATAATTGTCTTTTACTGCTAACTTTATTACTTAAAGTTCTTTTTGAAATGACCTGCAAAAAAAAAAGGAAATGTGAAATAAAAGAGGCTTACAGACTTTTTCTTTTTGAAATGTGAAATGTGAAATAAAAGAGGCTTACAGAAATGGAAATAAATTGTTTTATTTCAAATAAAATCTAATTCAAATAATTGCAAAATTCAAATCAATTGTATTTCAAAAGTCACCGTGGTAGTTTCCTCCTTTACCACAAGAGGGCACCACACCTACACTGACAAAACCCAGATTTTTTTTTCTTTTGAAACTTAGAGCAATATTTTTTATTTAAGTGTTTTATTTTTTCAGTAAATATTTATCACTGGACTATGTTTTTTTTTGTCATTTAGATCTATTATTTGACAACATGTTACAGGTATTGTTGTAAATCTGGAATAGTTGTAACTTATAGACCATCTTAACTCTTCTACCTACCTTTCTTCCTTTCATTTATTTTGTCTTCTATCAACATGCACTGCATTTCCCCGACATTTTTGACTCACGCTGCAGGTACATTAAAATTCCACCACTTCAGTTTCAAATGACTTCTTCTTCAGTCAACAAAGGAAAAAATACAGGGCTAAATAATTCACTCATGGTTTTCTGTGTAATTTATGTGTCGCGAGTGTTTTGTCTTTCACACTCGTACCACTAAAATCACTGCTTTCTCCCACCAGCAGCTGCCTGCGGTGGCTTCATCACCGTGCTGAACGGTTCCCTCACCACCCCAGGCTGGCCCAAGGAGTACCCACCCAACAAGAACTGCGTATGGCAGCTGGTGGCTCCCATCCAGTACCGCATCACCCTGGTGTTCGATATGTTTGAGACCGAAGGAAATGACGTGAGTTTGTGCAGAAGCTACAGATTTCATGGCCAACTGTGACGTCAATGTGACGTGTGTTTTTTTCCATCAGGTGTGTAAATACGACTACGTGGAGGTGCGCAGCGGGTTGAGTTCCGACTCAACGCTTCACGGGAAGTTCTGCGGCGTGGAGAAGCCGGACGTCATCACCTCAGTCCACAACAACATGAGGATCGAGTTCAAGTCAGACAACACGGTGTCAAAGAGAGGCTTCAAGGCCCACTTCTTCTCTGGTGAGTCGGCTGTGAAGGAAAAAGAAAAAAAGAGAAAAGAAAAAGGCTGGTCAATGGTGCGTGAAATTATGTAACGCTTTTGTGTTAGCATCTGTAAACACTTAGCATTTAGCTTTTTAATGAATACTGGGAACACAGTTTGAATGACAGCGTTAAACTTCAGAAACTGAGTTGATGTTATTTAAAAAAAAAAAATTAAAAAAATACCTGACAGAGGGCAGTGTTTCTGCCAGTGAATATAATGGACCTTAAAAATGACATATTAAAGTTTATTATTTTTTTGTATATAGATTTGTATATATATATTTAAATATTAGTATATATATATATACTAATAAATACACCGTCATAAAAATTCAGTCATTAGATTCCACATTCAGTCGACCTTTGTTGCTGTCAAAACTCCACTCTGTTTTCTTTCTGTCTGTTTTTGTGATTTTCTTTTTCTTTTTACGTTGCATGTATTACTTACATATATGGACATATATATTTCCTTGATGTTGTTGCATCTAAAGACTTTTGTTTATTAACATGCTATTTGTATGGTACTTCACAACAAAACTGGGGGTGTGTGTGTGTGGGGGGGGGGGGCAACATGGCCGCAGTGTAAAACCATGGCTCCCCAACAGAGACGCTGCAGACAACTGTCTTCACTTTGAACCACATGAATGAGACCAGTGTGGTTTGTATTTATCTGAAACGTGGAAAAACTGAACTTTGTGACAACATGTACGTCCGGTCCGTCTGATCCCAGACCAGTTTTCTGTCTGTCTGCGAAAACATCATGTGATTAATTTGAGCCTTGACGTCCACAGACATGGACGAGTGCTCCAAGGAGAACGGAGGTTGTCAGCACGAGTGCGTCAACACCTTCGGGAGCTACAGCTGTCAGTGCCGCGAAGGCTTCGTGCTGCACGACAACAAGCACGACTGCAAAGAAGGTACTGCACAAATACCGTCACTGTCTCGACTGTCCCTCTGCGTTTGGGTCTAAATACCTCGGGCCACACAGAGACGCTGCTTCAACTCAACTAAGAAAAGTCTCATTGTGTCGTTGTTGTTTTTTTGTTTTGTTTTTTTTTTTACTAGTTGTGGTTGTTGTTAGTTATGGTGATAAACCTCTGCTGCTTTGTGTGACTGAGTGTCTCTGTATGTCCACGTCCATGTCCCAGTTGTAGTCCAGTCATCTGACCTGAGGCAGGTATGTGTGTGTGTGGTTGTTGTTTACTGTAGTCATGGTAACTGTTTCTAGAGAATTTTTTTTTTAATTGAGAGTTTAAAGAGTCAGTGGTTCTCAAACTGTGGTACACGTACCACCGGTGATACACAAGCGCTCTCTAGTGGTGCGCGGGGAAAGTTCATATTTTCACATTTATATTTTCAGTTGAATAAATCTGAAACATACCACGCACAATTAATAGAACATTTAAACATAAACATATTTATAAACACTAACAAGAAGACGTACAGTATATGAACCAGTCTAGGGGTCACCGACCTTTTTGAAAGGTCACTCAGTAATATGAAGAACTACTCCTTTGACTTCCCGACCAATGTCATAATAATTCGTTCTTCTCACCGTCGTCATCGAACCTGTTTGAATACCACTGTAATGGAACTGATTTAAAGTAACAGTACCATTTTTGACCCTCTTGTTGACTAGGTTCATTTTTAGAACATACACCTTACGTAGTCCACGGGGGGGGAGGGGGTTACCAGGTGACCCCGTGCACGACCTTAGTGACCCCTGAACTGGAGCTCAAATTATACCCTTGTCATAACTAAACCTAGTTCAAATGGGTGTTCAAAAAGTAAATATATTTTTCAAAAATTAATTTCACTTTCCCCTGAAATATCAGGGGGAAAAAGTACTCCAGTATTATCCCAGTACTACCATTTGTTTGTTTATTTCTTTCCTGAAATTTCAGGGGAAACAAAAGTACTCCAGTATTATCCCAGTACTCAGTACTGTTGACTGATTTCTTCTCCTGTCACATAGCAACAGTCCCTCATTCACATTTGAACTGAGGAAAATCCCAGAGACAGCCTATTTCCTCCTCCTCCATCTTGACTTTGTCACCGACACTCATGACTGTGGGACAGTTGGTGGCGCTCATCTCTCAGGAGCTTATTTTTACGCTCTTTTTTTTTTCCCACCACAGACCTCAGAGTAGAAACATCTCCTGAGGAACAAACCTCAGTGTTTGGATGATGAAACGCTCTTGTTTTTGTTTATTTTTATCACTTTCCATGGAGGAAACACTGGGAGGCGCTGATCTGCTCTCTCTCTCTCTCTCCCTCTTCCTCTCTCTATCTTTTTCACCAGCCGGCTGTGACCATGTTATCAGCAGTGTGTCAGGCACCATCAGCAGCCCTAACTGGCCTGACCAGTATCCCAGCAAGAAGTCCTGCAGCTGGGCCCTGTCCACCACCCCGGGCCACCGCATCAAACTTGTATGTCAGTTTCTCTGCTCGTCCAAAATATATAACCATTCCTCGACAATTCTTTATATATTATATTTATTTTTAGTTTAGTTTTCTTTATTTCAATCTCTATTTTTTAAGATGGGATTTGATTTCATATATTCATATATATTAAAGATCCTCTACTTGTCAATGAATTTACATATTTACATTTTTTCAATGTTTAATCCATGAAACAAAATGTTTGGTGAGTGTTGATATATATATATATATATATATATATATACACACATACATATACATACACCCATCCATCCATCTATTTTCACCATACATATATACATATATATACACATACTTTATATATGTATATATATATACATATATATACATATATATGTATATATACATACATAAATTACATAAAAAATTAGTTACTTTAATAAAAAAATGTACATCATTTCATAAAGTCAAAGGTCATAAAGATTTTATATAAAATTCCCATTTGTCCCAGTGTTAAATGAAGTGACGTCTATTTTCATGGACAGAAAGAGAAAATAAAAAGTATAAAGTATAAATATTAGGGATGTAACGATACAGTTTTTCCATCACCATCCATTGGATTCCGTCCCTATTGTAAATAAACATTGTCACTTATCTGCAGCTCGTCAACAGTTGGTCCATCCTGTGTTCTCCATGTTGGGTTAGAGTACTGTAGTACTGCAGTACTGTAGTACTCTACCCACAAATTATATTTGTCAATACCTTTATTTTTCTGGGGAAATTCTTTATGGTTTTTATTTTCACAGGTTCCTTCTCCCAGTTGAATTCTCTCTGTACATGAATCTGTTATCGTCACCTTTTTTCTCTTTCTTTTTTATTCTTGATGTATTTTGTCGAGTGGCTCATTTGGTTTTGGAGACTTTATTCCACTCTCTAATTTTATTTTATTTTTTTCTTTCGAGGTTTTCAACGAGATCGACATGGAGTCTCACCAGGAGTGCGCCTACGACCACTTGGAGGTCCACGACGGACAGGACGCCCACGCTCCGAGTCTCGGTCGCTTCTGTGGCACCAAGAAACCGTCGCCGCTCATTTCTAGTGGCGACAAGATGTTCCTGAGGTTTTACTCAGACAACTCGGTGCAGAAGAGAGGCTTTGAGGTTTCATACGGAGCAGGTGGGTGAAGCAGCCTCCCCGAAAATATGTCAATTAATTGGAAGAAAAAAAAGAAAAAAGAATGTCCCTCGAGGAGAGCGTAGACTTCTAAATATGTGGTATTTGAAGAATGGGTTCCTTCTCCGTCGTCTGTTGCCCAAAAATCGACATTCTTTCCTCACTTTAACGAGTTCCTCATTCTGACCCTCTAATTTTGTGGTGGTGCCTTCACCAGGATGTGGAGGAAGCCTGAGAGCCGAGGTCAAGACAAAGGATCTGTTCTCTCATGCTCAGTTTGGAGATAACAACTACCCCGGTGGCTCCGACTGCCTGTGGGTGGTCACTGCGGAGAAGGGCTACGGCGTGGAGATCATCTTCCAAGTGTTTGAGATCGAGGGGGAGGCCAACTGCGGCTACGACTACGTGGAGCTGTACGACGGCGCCGACGTCAAGTCTCCGCAGCTCGGACGATACTGTGGATCTGGGGTGATGTTTTTTTTTTTTTTTTAAATGCTGCTTAAACAGCGACAACAATTAACAGAATAACATTTTTTTTATT
>NC_024320.1:28594681-28605168 GCF_000523025.1 Cynoglossus semilaevis
TCGTCAACAGTTGGTCCATCCTGTGTTCTCCATGTTGGGTTAGAGTACTGTAGTACTGCAGTACTGTAGTACTCTACCCACAAATTATATTTGTCAATACCTTTATTTTTCTGGGGAAATTCTTTATGGTTTTTATTTTCACAGGTTCCTTCTCCCAGTTGAATTCTCTCTGTACATGAATCTGTTATCGTCACCTTTTTTTCTCCCTTTTTTATTCTTGATGTATTTTGTCGAGTGGCTCATTTGGTTTTGGAGACTTTATTCCACTCTCTAATTTTATTTTATTTTTTTCTTTCGAGGTTTTCAACGAGATCGACATGGAGTCTCACCAGGAGTGCGCCTACGACCACTTGGAGGTCCACGACGGACAGGACGCCCACGCTCCGAGTCTCGGTCGCTTCTGTGGCACCAAGAAACCGTCGCCGCTCATTTCTAGTGGCGACAAGATGTTCCTGAGGTTTTACTCAGACAACTCGGTGCAGAAGAGAGGCTTTGAGGTTTCATACGGAGCAGGTGGGTGAAGCAGCCTCCCCGAAAATATGTCAATTAATTGGAAGAAAAAAAAGAAAAAAGAATGTCCCTCGAGGAGAGCGTAGACTTCTAAATATGTGGTATTTGAAGAATGGGTTCCTTCTCCGTCGTCTGTTGCCCAAAAATCGACATTCTTTCCTCACTTTAACGAGTTCCTCATTCTGACCCTCTAATTTTGTGGTGGTGCCTTCACCAGGATGTGGAGGAAGCCTGAGAGCCGAGGTCAAGACAAAGGATCTGTTCTCTCATGCTCAGTTTGGAGATAACAACTACCCCGGTGGCTCCGACTGCCTGTGGGTGGTCACTGCGGAGAAGGGCTACGGCGTGGAGATCATCTTCCAAGTGTTTGAGATCGAGGGGGAGGCCAACTGCGGCTACGACTACGTGGAGCTGTACGACGGCGCCGACGTCAAGTCTCCGCAGCTCGGACGATACTGTGGATCTGGGGTGATGTTTTTTTTTTTTTTTTTAAATGCTGCTTAAACAGCGACAACAATTAACAGAATAACATTTTTTTTATTTCCCCCCCCCCCGACCCCCCAGGCTCCAGATGAGGTCTACTCGGCCGGAGACGCCATCGTTTTAAAGTTTCACTCGGATGACAGCATCAATAAAAAGGGCTTTCATGTTCGCTACACCAGCACAAAGTTCCAGGACACGTTACACGCGAGCAAGTGACTCTCAAAAACCTTTCCCCCCTCTCACCCTCCCCCCCCCAAAAAAAAAAAAAAAAACCTAAATGGAGACTTCACCCCTAGCATTTGGGCGCACACGCCCTTCTCCAGACGAGGAGTGAATGCACGGACTGATACCACAAAACCAACACGCATACTTCACATTCACATCTGCTGCAGAAACTCTGAGTGAGAGAGAGAGAGAGAGAGAGAGAGACTCTCAGTGACGCTCTCTCCTCGTGAGGCTGCACAGCTTGAACACATCGGTTTTAAAAGGGATCGTTTTTGTTGTGGGCGGTGTTTATTCTGCTGATCGTGTTCTAACACTGGCCTCAGATGTACTGCGTACCACGTGTGTGTACTGTGATACTTGATCCGTAGTCGGCTTTTGTTTTATTAACTTTGTGTTTTTTGTTTTTTTATGGCAGAGGTTAAAGAAGTTGACAAATCTCCTGCTCCGTGTCCTGTCCTGTCATTTTACTGACGAAGCTCCGGGTGGTCAGAGGATGCTGGTTCAAATCCAGAGCCCTAGTAGGGACTGTGATCCGTTAATCGACCTAGTGACCCCCCCTGTCCCCCCCCCCCTTCTCCTCAGTGTCTCTGGTGATTCAGGGATGGTCACAATACAGGGAGAAATTTCTGTTGTGGTTAAAAAAAAATTTGGACTAAAAATTCTCAAAATAGTTTCTCTCTATAGTTTCCATAGTTTTTTCTATTGTTCAGAAATGCACATATTGCATTTATAAAAAAATATTTTTGGGGGGATCATTTAGCTTAAATTGTATTGTTTTGTTTTTTTTAATCTCAAAAATGTGCAGTCCCGATGACAGATGGGTTTAAGATCTTTGTCAACTTGGAGCCATTTTCTGTTGGCAGTGGTTGTTAACAGTTAGTCTCCACGGGAGTTGATGTTTTAAGACATTTGGGGTAAAAAAAAACCCACTGTGCAGCTTTTAAAGGGGGGGGGGGGGTAATTAACTTTAATTTACTGAGGTCCAGTCTGTGAAAAACCATCAAGGTGGTGATTAGGGGGAAACCCCAACCCTTTGATGTAACTTTAACTTTCAGTTAAACCACGGCTCCTCTCACTCGCTGACAGTGGAGTCTCTCTGTGAAGCACGGTTGTGATTGGCCGGTAAACATCAAACGGGAAGAGGGGCACCTAATTTTTTACGAACATTTTTAAGATTTTAATTTTTAAGAAATATTACCGATATAAAAGCAAAAAAAAAAAATGTTCTGATGAAATTTTATTTTTTATTTGGTACATGTCCAGATTACACACCATCTGGGTCCATAACTGGGCCGCGACCTGCATATTACTAACCTCTGATTCAGACTGTTTTACAGTGGTGACGTAGAAGACGCTGCGATGTTAACTGGAATGGACAGAATTTTTAAAAAAAAGGAGACGACAAATATGGAGGTAAACATTTATCTCTTCTCTGATTGGTCTGTGTTGAGATGAAAGGTTCGTCATTAATGTGACGTCTGTTTGATCTCATTTACAGTGAAGGACTGCAGGTGAAACTACAGTACTGCAGTTGAGAAAACTGACCCTTCACTTCATGCTGACCAAACAATCAACTGACGCCAAGATGATTTCTCAAGTTTTATTAAAGGTAAGGTTTTCCTTCTTTTTTTTTTTTTTTTTTTTACAAACATCTAGTTGTTATTGGTCAGTGTCACTGAACACACCTCAGGTTTTAACGCCCTCTCATGGTGAAGGCCGGGTTACTGCATGATGATCAAGTATTTTTATGGAAGTACAAGCAGCCGAATACCACGGCAGCGTGTAAAATAATGAGCTACGTCAGTGGTTCTCAAACTGTGGTACGTGTCCCACCGGTGGTACGTGAGCGCTCTCTAGTGGTACGCGGGGGAAATTCATATTTTCACATTTACATTTTCAATGGAATAAATCTGAAACATACCACGCACACGGTGCAGGTGGCACAGAGTATAAAAGGTTTGACAACCACTGATCTACGTCAAAAAAACGGAATTATTTACGACAATCAAAACCGTCATTAGAACAATACGACACCCGTCAATAAAAAAACAAAAACAAAAATCTTTACATTCCTCCGAAAAGTCAGGTTTATAGAATGATTACTAGGTACTGTTTAGAAATGAAAATATAAAAAAATTATGAAACATTTACACGGTTCGTGTACGAACGCAGAAGCGTTAGCTTCTCCAAAAACTCAGGTGTAGATCCAGTCTACGCCACGTTACAGTGTGTTCACAGTCAAACACAACAGTCTTATTTACAACAGACACACAAATACAAAAAAAAAATACTGTTTGTATGAATGTATGAATTGTTTACACTTACATAATAAGTGGGTTTTTCCTGTTCGGTCTTTTTAGATTCCTGCACCAGAGGGAGGAGGGAGTGGGGGAGGGGGGGGGTTATTCCTGGCAGTGATTTGTCTGAACAAAGTCTAAGACTCAGACTCAGTCGTCAACACACGAGCGTTTAAACACACACTTACATTTAAGCACCAAAAAGTCTGAATGACATTTTACACATTTTTGAGCTTTTCTCCTTCGTAGTGAATTTCACAGAAAAAGAGCCGCAGTCAAACCATATATTTCCTAATAGAGGAGCTATTGTAAAATTATATGTATATATGAATATATAAATATATATTTATATGTATTCATTTACATATATTAATATATTTACATAAATATAAACATATATTTATATGTATTTATTTATATATATGTATATAAATATATGTCTATATATATGTGCATTTATTTATATATTTGTATACATATATTTAGAAAAACACCACATGGTGCTGTTATATTTCCATGAAATACTGCACTATAGTTGAGATGTCGCAATCCCCACAGGGATAAAGTATAGACTGGTCATATAACTGGACCCAGGTGACGTCACAACTTCAGGTGCTGCCAACAGGTGGTCACGAGGCAGCACTACATGCTACTGTGACATTTACATTAGGAGAAAAGGCAGGAATGTATTTTTAAAAAAATCCTTTGTTATTGTACAAGCAGCTATTTACAAAATTGCAACAAAAAAAAATTTTTTTTTAAATGAACCTCGTTGATTTCGTTAGTTTACCTCACTGTTGATTGGTATTTCAGCACCCTCCAGGTATGTGTGTGTGTGTGTGTGTGTGCGTGTGTGCAGTGGAGTCTAAGAATTACTGTTAAATCTTTGGCAGGAAAACCTTCAGAGGTTCGTTTTCATGCACTTTGTCCAGGAACCCCAGGTTGAAGTAGGGGTAGAGGGTTTCAGAGAAGTTCTCCCTGAAGGTGTACAGATGCGTCATGCTCTCGGCGTTGTAGAAGGACACCAGGCCTCTCTTGTAGTCCAGGTACACCCCGATCCTGGCCAGCGGCTCCTCCAGGGACAGCACCGTCGGGGGGGAGGTGCCAGCCATGTACTGAATCCCGTAAGACAGGGAGAGGGTCCAGAAGCCGTTGGCCGGCAGGGCTTTGATGACTCCCTTTCTGGGCACCGACTCTCGGGCCACGCCCACGGTCCACACGGTGCTGCTGTAGACTTCGATCTCCCAGTAGTGGCGTCCGTGGGTGAAGCCCTGACTTCCCAACAGTGACAGGGCGGCGTTGAACCGGTAGGGGTTGTCCTCCACCGTGTGGTTAAAGGTCTGGTAGCGCACGCAGGTGAGGGAGGAGGTGAGGCTGAGCCAGGGGTTGGCCGTGCTGGAATTAAAGGTGATGGCGGCTGGAACTGAACACAAGGCAGAGATGGTGTGAAGACCAGGAACGGAACAGAACCTGGTCATGGTTGAAGAAGCTTCACTGAACTGGACTGGGATCAAAGTGATCATGGACAAGGGATGGAACAATAGGACCAGAAACTCTGGACCATCACCATTGATCTGCTCTGGTTAAACTGGTCAAACTGGTCTGGTCTGGTTGACCTGGTTAACTGTCAATATTTGAAACAACAACAGAAGAAGAAGAAGAAGAGAAAAAACAGGAAGTGGAAAGAGTTCCACTGGAGAACACTGTTGGTGTCTGTGGAACAAGTTCTTCCCACGTTCTGTTCCAACACCTGAACGTCTCTCAGCCTACGTAGGACCTGACGTCTGGGTTTGATAGTGGGTCACAACCAATAGTTTCACGAGCATACTGCCACCTACTGTACTGGAGTGTGTAATGTCATGGTATGACCAGTGACTTTTTGAGATAACGCAGCCTACTGCTAACACCTTGACGTGGACTTGCGTCCGTAAGGTTTCAGGTTCAAGTCCACCGCATGGCAGCGTCCCCACACACTGCCCCCTGTTGATTTTTGGTAGTTGCGCTGTTCGCTTTCCTTCCTTGATGCACGATTCATTTTTTATTTGGAGTTGTCACAGATTCGTTTAGTTTTTTAACCGATTCACGATGCATTCCTATTATTATTATTATTATTATTATTATTATCATTCCCATGATCCACTTTTAGATCCCGAACCACTATTTGAGACACACGGCTCTGAATTATTCACGAATAACATTTTTGTCAAGTCATGGTCTTCTACCTGGGTAGATGCTTCCTTTCATGGATTTCCACACACGGTACTGCAGCGGCCCCGCAAACCGACCCTCGCACAGGCTGTGAGGCGTGAACACGGGTTTCTCAAACTTCAGCGATGGCCTGACGACAAAAAGACAGAAAAAAAAAAAAAAAAAACTTATAAAAGACCAAGTCCACTGTGGAGAAGAATGTTAGTACATGTTCCTGTTTTTCCTGTTTTTCCTGGCACTCACCTCTGGAGGAGAACTTTGATGCTCTGGAGGGAGACGGCGAAGACAAACACAGGAAAAGAGAAAACGGAGAGAGAGCGAGGATTAGGATTCTAGGTTGTATCAATGATCGGACCAGAAGACTTTTTTTTCTTTTTTTTTTTTCCTACATGACATCAACGTCTGAGCTCACGCTACACAACCCTGTGGGATCTCCCTGTGGCCGGGGGAAAGTCCCCGGCCGGAGCCAGAGCCTGCGCTCAACTCCTTATCCTCCAGATCAGCGGCTGAGCCTGCTTGACCTGCATCCTGCCGGCTCCCTCTGCCAGACGAGTCCTTCTGTTACTAGAAAAAAGGTTTTCTGGCAAACTGACATCATGTATGATTTATGATGATGATGAAAGGACTGAGAGTCAACGTAAACAGGAAACTCCGCCCTGACGGTGTGAATCTGCTTAAACAACGGCATTGATTTAATATATAAGAAAATTAAAAAAGAAGACACGTGTCGTTTTTTCTCTTAAAACCATGAACTCAGCATTTCAGCTGTTAATCACCCCCCCCCCCCCCCCCCCCACCCCTCCTCCCCCCAACTCAAACTGACTCATCGTGTTAATGTCCTCCAGATGAACCAGATTCTTTTTTTTTTTCTTCTTCTTACTCTCAGCAGTGTGAATGAGTCCTGCTCCCACAGCTTCTCCTCTATCTCGTTTACCGCCCTCTGGAGGCGGGAGATCTCCACGCACAGCAGCGCCTTGTGCTCGTCCAGACGGATCAGCTCCCGACGCTCCTCCGTCTTCAGCTTCACCTGCAGCAGCTTCTCCTCCTGGTACAGGAACTGGTGGAGGTCACTGAACTGGGCCTCGATGCGCTGCTTCAGGTCAGCCGTGTGGTCCTGGACGGAGGAATCGAACCGGAAACAGATAAAAGGAACATTTTATTTTTATTCATTTTGAACTTTTTTTAATGTCTTAAAACAGTTATTCTTTGCATATTTATTATAAAAATCTATCCTCATGTGGGGCATAAAACATATTATCACTTTCTTAGTGAGCAGGTACTTCACAGTACTTCTGTTTTGAAGTAACAAAATGCAGTACTGGGTATTCATTTGAGGTCTTCATATTTTTCTCATTACTTGAACAAAAACTTCAAACACCTGTGTCCGTCGTCACGCCCTCTACTGCTCAGTCAGCACACTGCAGTAAATAAGCTCACTATGATTGACACCTTCTCTGGGCCAGATGTGGGAGGCGAGCCAGGGGTTTGAAACCCCTGTTTTAGGCTTTAGTTTAACATTAAATACTTATATATTATTTAAAAAAAAATATATTTTTTTTCCCACCAACCTTGAGTTTCTTCACCTCGTCCTCGGCCTCTCGGTCGCACTGCAGAGCCGTGTTGAGCTCGGCTTTAAGAGAATCCATGGTGCTGTTCAGAGAAGCCTGAAAAAAAAAGGTGTGGAAAATAATAATAATCTAAAACTTTTTTTCACATGTCTGTGTTCTCAAAATATCTGATTTTAAATCATGTGGTTCAGACTCTCCCCTCAGAATGTTTGAGTTCTTTTCAACTTTTTTTTTTTTCCTCTCTCAACATTCCAGTGTTTAAATACAACATTTGGACTTTTTCTCTTCATGGAATTAAAAGTCAAAAATTGAGACTTTTTTTTAATTATTTGATTAAAGTCACATTGCTTCATTTTTTAAATACACTTTTCTCCATCATGTTCTCTTCTTCTGTGGATGTGGTTCAAACCCTGGTTCACTTTCTTTGGTTTGTGTCTGTGTCTGTGTTTTTCTCTCAGTGTCAGTGATCAAAGTGGACTCTGGTGATGGTGTCACCCCCCCGACTCACCCTGTACTTGCCCTCGGCCTCCTGCACACACAGCATGGTGTGGTTCCTGTGCTCCTGGGAGACCCCGCACACCAGACACACCAGCTCCTGGTCGTCCTCACAGTACAGCTTCAGCTCCTCTCTGTGTCTGCTGCAGCGAGGGACCGGAGCCGGCGCCGGGGCTCTCTCCTCCGCCGCCGCCACCACCGCCTCCGGCAGCCGGGCCCCGGGTCCGCTCTCCTCCAGGCCCTGGCAGTAGCTCTCCACGATGTTGGCCACGATGCGGTTGGGTCTGTAGCTCTGGCCGGCGTACACCTTCCTGCACTGGGGGCAGGACCCCGTGCCCCCCTGGCCGGGGCCGCGGGGTCCCGACCAGTAGCCCTCGATGCAGCCCTGACAGAAGGTGTGGTCGCAGGGCAGAGACACGGGCTGCTTGAAGAGGTCCAGGCAGATGGAGCAGGTCAGGTCTCGGCTGATCCTGTGGGCTGAACTCTTGGTGACCGGGCCGGCGCTCGGCGGCTGCCTCAGCTTTTCCATCGCCGTCTGAACAGCAAAGTCTCCCTCCTTCGTCTTCCAACTCTTCTTCTCCGGCTTTATGCCCTGGTTGAGCTTCTCCAGGTTCTGCAGATAGGCCGACTGGATTTTCTTCACCTCCTTCTGAGTCTTGCTCATTCTGCCGCCTCAATGCGTCTCTTTGTTCCCGGTGCTGCAGCTGGACCCGTGCGTCCTTCCTCTCCTGCGGAGTCTGCCTCTCTCCTCTCTGGCCTCCAGTCTTCCTGTTGACTGCAGGGAAATGGAAGGGGGTGGTGCAAGAAAAAGAAAAAAAGAAAGAAAGAAAAAAGACAACTGGAGAAAAATGTAAATCCATTCAATGTGACTGTGTGTTTGGAGTAGGGGGGGGTCGGGGGGCAGAGCGAGGGAGCGGGAAAAAGTTTGTGTTACTGTTGTCAAAATAATCACTAAACAGGATCCTCCAGACGTTTAAACAAACAGATACAAAAGTTAAAATAAATCCCACAGCTGGAAACTCCATCTTAGAGAAGGTCAAACACCACTGACCTTTGACCCACTGTGGAACAATGTCTTCAAAGACACTTATTTACCGCTCCGGTCCCTGAGGACAGAAACATCTGTCCAGTCAGTTAGTCCAGAGATGTTTGTTGTTGTTCAAGAGGCCGGACACACACACACACACAGACACACACACAGACACAGCTGTGATTCTGCCCTGGGGTATAATTACAGACCAGACAGGAGGGCAGAAGTAGGAACTGACTCCGTGAGTGTTAGTGAAACAGGACGGAGACTCAAGTCAAAGACAAACAGTCATCATTACACCACACTGTCAGAACCACAAACAGATAAATGAACATTCTTCCACTGTAAACTGTGCGTTTATGACGTCACTTTTACGCATATCGTGTTTAATGTATTTGAACTTGTGGGAAAACACATTCTGTGGTGAAATAATAGCAGCAGCAGCAGCGGGTTCTGGGCTCAAGACCAAATTTCTGTGCTCTGGTAAGCTGGAAATATCATGGGAATTGGCGCCATCTGGTGTTCATCGGTGGTAATTGCAGACTACAAGGGAAATTCGAGTCTAAAAATTCGTTTACAATTGTCAGATATTTACGGTTACATTTAAGTTTAGTTTATTAGTACGTGTTTAAATCTTTTTTTTTCGATTTTTTTTTGGTGTTTATTGTGTCATTTAATCATATTTTCCTTTATTAAACTCTGCTAAACTTTTGGATCGATGACCCAACAAACGTCATTTCCACGGAAGCATAAAGCTGAGCTTCTGGATGACGATTGGACCAAATGCTCAAAAGGCGGAGTCAGTTATCTTAGTGACGACCGTAACCTTTATCTTTGACGAGAGTTTCTTAGTGTCTGTCGTTTGGTGTTTACTTGGGAACGTGACCCACATTAATGTGTACTGTAGCCCACAAACCAGCGGTGTCAAACCAAAGCCTTATTAGACGTCAAGTGGGCGGGACCAGTACAGTCATAACAAAATTACTTATAAATAACAACAACAACTCCATGTTTTTCTCCTTTGTTTTTACACAAATAAATGCAAATATCATGGGAATTGGCGCCATCTGGTGTTCATCGGTGGTAATTGCAGACTACAAGGGAAATTCGAGTCTAATAATTCGTTTACAATTGTCAGGTATTTACGGTTACATTTAAGTTTTAGTTTATTAGTACGTGTTTAAATGTTTTTTTTTCGATTTTTTTTGGTGTTTATTGTGTCATTTGATCATATTTTCCTTTATTAAACTCTGCTAATGACGATTGGACAAAATGCTCAAAAGGCGGAGTCAGTTATCTTACTGACGACCGTAACCTTTATCTTTGACGAGAGTTTCTTAGTGTCTGTCGTTTGGTGTTTACTTGGGAACGTGACCCACATTAATGTGTACTGTAGCCCACAAACCAGCGGTGTCAAACCAAAGCCTTATTAGACGTCAAGTGGGCGGGACCAGTACAGTCATAACAAAATTACTTATAAATAACAACAACAACTCCATGTTTTTCTCCTTTGTTTTTACACAAATAAATGCAATTTAGAAAATATTCATATTTAATGAAATGTAATTTGACAAAACATCACGAACATGAAGTGTTTTTGCTTTTTTTTTTTTCACTTTCTAAATTCATCAAGTGGGCCAGATTGAACCCTTTAGTGGACCGGTTTTGGCC
>NC_024320.1:28605194-28606244 GCF_000523025.1 Cynoglossus semilaevis
AGTGCCATGGGAAAACATTCTGTTTTTTGTTTTTTTAGTCTCTAAAACTCAAATCTAAAGAGACAGAAAAAAAAATACAATTTCTTGCTCTGCAGTTTTGTATTGACAGTTCATGTGTCAAACACTAGATTTGATGACTTTATAACTAAAGCTACGGCTAACAGTGCGTTGACTCCGTTTAGCTAACAGTACGGAGGCAGAGAAAGTCGGTTTGAAGTTGAAGTTTTTCATCCACTGAGTTCGGTGTTTACTGTGACGTGGTACGTTCTCAGCAGTGATGGCTCACAGTGTAATTAATTCATTAGCCTGTGACCCGCAGCCGTCCGTGATAACCACGACTCGGCGCTCGTCTTTACTGATTTCTCTCGGGGACAGATTAAGATGGAGTTAATTAAACGTGGCATTAAGGTTCCCGCCGGTCTCCTGAGTCAGGGAAAAACTGGAGCAGACTGCAGTAAAGGCCAAATACTCATCGTGTACTCCGTGTACTGGTACTCTACAGCAACGCTGCGGTCGGTTTAAAACTTAAAGGATTTTCTGCATTCGTGTCCTTAACGTTAGGAATACGAACAATAAATCAACGTGACGTTTGTTGTCAGTGAGGACGTGACGAGTCTCCGAAGACTGAACGGTCCATCTGTCTGGACAGATGTCCACAGACAGTGAAGGACAAACAGTGAAGGAGTTCACTTTTTATATTTTTTCTTTAATGATTCAAAAAATATTTATAAACGTTTTCAGATTCAGTTCCTTTTCAGTCAAATATATGGGGGAAAATGGTCCAACAGTGACCCCTGCAGTCAGCTTCAGGAACCGTGTTTGTCAAAGGTAGAGGGAACTGTAGAGCAGTGTTTCCTAAATCTGGGGACCCATATTTTAAAAGTCACAAAACTTCACAACCCAAGTCAAAAGACTTTCTTTTCGTAAACTCCTGGGAAACATGATGCGAGACGAAAAAAAAAAACTCTTGCGACCCACCTGAGGGTTGCGACCCAGTCTTTGGGAAACAATGCTATAGAGGCATGTGCAGTGGCTTTCTCAGAATATCTG
>NC_024320.1:28606686-28612372 GCF_000523025.1 Cynoglossus semilaevis
TTTTTTGGGGATGGTTGCCCAAATCAGCGCCATCTACTGACACCACAGAGTCCGTCTGACCCACAGGATTTGAAGTGGGGATGAAAAAGTGGGCCCCCACATCCGTCTGGGGGGAGGGACCGGGGGAGATTGTCGGATGTGACTACGAGCTCCAACCTGTTCAGCCATGCGTGTGAGTGTTTCTGGCAATTTCTGTAGAAGATGCAACATTTATGAGGCAGAAGAGAAAATGAAATAATAATAAAAAACCTACTTTCACACACACACACACACACACACACTGTGGGCTGATGGGTAGCACAGCAAAGAAAGAAAAAAAACATGGAGGCTCTTTGGAAGTTGCGACGCTAAAAATAACGTGTTGGTCGGAAGGAGGGAGACGGAAGATTCTGTACAAGGACGAAGAAGGAGGAGGAGGAGGAGGAGGATTGAGTTTCCTCTGGTCTGGTGATTTTTTTTTTTTTTTCATTTTTTTGAGCAACTTTTGGAGGAAGAGTTTTTCAAAAATGATGTCATTTTAGATACCATTATGAAATCTGTTCTGACCATCACGTGTCATGTTATTGATAACTGATCACCGTTAACCCCCCCTCTCTCTCCCCTCCTCTCTCTCCCTCCCTTTCTCTCTTTGCCGACACAGACGTTATCACTGATAATGTTGATGTAGTTGAATCAGGGAGCCAGGAGTTGGAACTCACCTGCACTAACACAGTGGTGACATCATTATCTAGGACAGGGGTGCCCAACCCCCGGTTCGGGGACCGGTGCTGGTCCGAAATTCAAATTTTAAATCTCTCGTCCGTCAAACCTTTTTGACTTTGGTTTATAATAAAAATTTGAAGCGACTGGACATTTTTCAGAGACTCAGCTCGTAGTAACTTTGTCGAGATTATTGTAGAGATTATATAAATCTGGGAGGATGGAAGTAGAAAAACCTGGTCATCACTGCCACAGACTGTGTTTCCTTCTGCAGAGTCTGGGTCTGGGTGTATTTTTGGGGCAGCTTCCTGTCTGCTCCCGTATTCATTTACCGTTGGAGTTGGTGTGAATCTGTGAGCGGTACAAAGTGTCCCCAAATTAAATGGATTTTTTTTTTTTTGATGCTATTTTGACTCCAGTTTGAAAATGAATCCAACCCTGTGTCTGACTCTGTGTTTCGTCTCGGAGAAAAGTGTGGACGCGACGCGTCGGTGTAACGTTATCAAATCTGCGATTTATTTATAAAAACAATCTGTGATTTTAGGTTTTGTCAAAACATTGTTTAAAAAAAAAACACACACACAAAACTGTGGTAATAGCTCCCCCTGCAGGGCAGAGTGGACTGTGTTAATAGCTCCCCCTGCAGGGCAGAGTGGTAGTGTTTTTTAATTTAATTTTTTTTTACTACTTCAGATTTTCTTATTTGAGAAATATATATCGTCAGCTAAGTGAAGTGATCGGTGAGTTGACGCTCGACCTACGTATGTCAGATTTAGGGAATTTGAAAAAAATATGTATATTTTGAAGTATCTAAAAAAAAACTTGTGAAAAATAATTTTGTTGTTTGTTTTTCTTTTATATATACTTATTTGAAGAAACAAAATCCCACATTTGCGCCCCCTAGAGTGCCTTATTGTACTCTCGGGGCTACACATACCTGCATGTGAGAACCACTGCCTTGGTCGTTCCAGTTATCGATCATATTTGATCGTTACTCTTGCGGTCGCTCGGCCTGCCTCTGACCGCGGACACACGCACAGATCTAGATCACATAGATCACGTTGATTTCCTCGGAGTCCGTCTCTGTTTGGTTCTTAATGAAACGTCTGGAACTTTCCAATAACATCCGCCGCCATCACCGCAAACACCGGAGCCTCCGCTGTCTCCTCGGCTTCACCTGTTGATGACGTCATCGCCGCTCAAACCTCTGGACTCTGCACACAAACACACACACACGAGCGTGCGCTCGCGCCTCGCTATAGGTGCGCGTGCTTTGCTCACCTGCAGCTCGTTTCAAGTGATTATCACGCGGCGATGTGGCTGAAGGGAGGGGGGGCGAGGAAGGGGGGGGGGGGGGGGGGGGGGCACACCTCCTACACACGCGCACACGCACACGCACGGACGGAGCAGCTTCTCCTCCTCCTCCTCTTCCTCCTCTTCCTCTCTGCAGCAAATGCTGCTCACGGAGCATCGTTGAAGGAGCGGCGACGATTCCTCCGTCGATCGGCGACGAACCCTCGACCCCGACGCGATGCAGGTGCAGTGAGAAAAGTGATTTTATTTTCATTTATGTTTGTATTTAATCCGTGTTGTTTATTCGACTTGTTGCTGCTGCGGCTCCTCGCGTTGGTGTAGCGTTAGTCACGTGATAGAAGTTCATAAAAAAAAATGAGGTTCCTGTTGAGTTTGGTGGAATTTCACAGGTAAAATTTTATTTTTGTTTTATTTTTTTAAATTTATTTATCAACAAACACCATCTGTGTGGTCGATGTTTCACCTTCGGTTTATTTGATGGGTTTCATTTCACGGTGTTAATGAAATTAAATCAAGAATTTAAAAAGTTTTTTTATTATTATTTTATTTTCTCTTATGAGTTTGAGTTTGAGAGACGAAGAATATTTTTCATCGTCCTCAGTTCCGCCGTCGTGAGTTGTTCCGTCAGTGTTTGGATTCTCGGTTCAGTTCTGGACCAGACTGAGGTTAAAGATAAGGCTCGTCCTTCAACCAGGGACCAGTTCCTTTGGACCAGATGTCGTTACTTTGCTAATATTTTTTATTTATCTTTTGACGCCGATGCTGCTGAAACAGAGCAGTTCTAGTCAAACGCACTCTGTATCAGTGATGCAAGGCACTGGCAACCTATGGTTCGTGGGCCACATACAGCCCGCCAACCTCTGGTACGAGGTCTGGTATCCACTGATCAAATTATCCTTGTTTTAGCTTCAGGTTCATTCTTGTACGTTTTATTTCTAGTAATTAAATTCTACGTCCAACTGGGGGTGTAGGAAAATATCATCACGCTAACGATATTTCGTATCTAAACTATAGTATCGCAATATATCGTATCATTGACCCTGTATTGTAATACGTATCGCCAGGTTTTTACCAGTACTCACCCCCCCCCCCCCCCCCCACATCCAACCAACACTGAACTGTGTCTTGAGCCACATGGTGGAAGAGTGGTTAGTGCTCTTGCCTTACCGTCCAAAAACATAAATCACTGTCCAGAGTCACCCCCCCCCCTCGCCAAGAAGAATTACGTTTTTTTTCCCCACGGTCTCAACCATGTGACTTTACGTATTTCTTACGTACGATCTATGGTTTAATCTCTGTACGTTTGTAGGTTTTGTCCGTTAGCATCGGAGATTTTTTTTTAACAATTTTTATTAAACTTTTTAGTTCAACTCCAGGTGAAACAACATCTGTTTGGTCCGGTTCTTCTCGTTTACACGTCGTCACTGTTTCCTACTGTTAGCTGTTGCTTTGATGCTCATCATTTTAGCGTCGTTTTTAAAAATTTTTTGCGATACGGGAAACAGAAGAACGAGCTGTGTTTGTGTACGTGTGTACTGTACGCTAACGTACTGCAGTCGTGTACATGTATCTCCCAGGTGTAGCGTACGCGTGCGTGCGTTGTCTTTGTTTACGCGTCTCCTGATCGGTCTTCAAGTGTCCGTCTGTTTCACCTCCTCGTCGTTCACCTCTGCTCCTCAGGCCGACTCTGATCTTTTATTGATGCAGTTTTAAGGAGTGTGAATAATTGAGTATCGTAAGCTTTGGCATCCGTTCATATGGAAGAAGAGGGGGGGGTGGGGGAGGCCAGGGGGGACGGCGGGGGGGATGGGGGGTGCTCCCCTGATAGTACCGTACATACATCTGTCCATGTTGACTACAAAGTCTTTACGCTGCATCTTCAGCTGTCTCCTAGGGGGCAGTGGAGGGAGGGGAGTGAGGCTGGGGCTCAAGTGCCAGACATCAGAGAGGGAGGGTGAGGAAATTGAATGGGTGGAAACCAAAGGATACTTTGTTGTTTTGGAGAAAACAAGTTCATTTTAAACCTGTAAAAAATGTCTGAAAATTCAGCTGCGCTAAAACAATATCCTGTAAGCACACGGTCGGACGTTAACTGACCCAGAAACAGACAACAAAGGCAACGTCTCCGACATCAAAGTCAACGTCTCCAACATCAAAGTCAATGTCTTAGGCATGAAAGTCAATGTCTCAGACTTCAAAGTCAACGTCTCCGACATCAAAGTCAACGTCTCCAACATCAAAGTCAATGTCTTAGGCATGAAAGTCAATGTCTCAGACTTCAAAGTCAACGTCTCCGACATCAAAGTCAACGTCTCCAACATCAAAGTCAACGACTCCGACATCAAAGCCATTCAAAAATCAGCATCAAGTCTGGTGTCGTCATTAAAGACAAACCTGCAGTTGTACTCTGTAGTCGACGTCGCACATTTGGAAATAAAAGTCTCGGTTCCACTGAAATATTAATGTGAACGTAGAAGCTCGGAGAGAGTGTGTGTTCAGTGTCGGATTATGTGATGTGAAAATAAGCGGTGTAAATGTAAGAGCTCGTGTGTCTCTATTCTCAGAGCAGCTCCAGTTACAGCAATAATAAACCATTTCCAGCTCTGCTGCTGCCGCCACTGGTGATGTGCCGCATTCAAAAGCAGTATTTATAGATGCAGAGGAAGAGGAGGAAGAGGAGGAGGAGGAGGAGAGCTTCAGACACTCTGCTGTCTCCGGTGGCAGGAACCTGACATGGCACCCGAAAAAACATGTGACCAGCTTTAAGAATATTCCGTTGTCTCCTTCGTTGGACTCTTCCCTCCAGGGGTCGTATCATCTGCCTCGGCCTCCCCCACCAACACACCCCCATCCTGGGACCTGTGGTCCTCTGGTCTCAGTTTCTAAACGTTGAGGTGAATGGACAGAGATGCAGTGTAGATCAGAGGGAGAAGCTGCCGGTTCGACTCCCTGCACTGAGGCCGACTGGTTCACACACGGTCAGAGGAGATCAAAGTCTCTCAACACTCATGAGGTGAAAATACTGTGTCTGTGTAAAATCACTGACTCTGAGGGGACGTAGTCCAGGTCTGAGGATGAAGGCCCAGAAGTGGACAGGAAGTGGACAGGAAGTGGACAGGAAGTAGTACCATATCTGTAAAAATGAATGTTTTTCACATTAGAAAATACAGAATTTGTTTTTTGTTTTTTTACTTTAGTGAACCATAGTATTTAACAATTAATCATGATTAATCATGACATGTATCAGTTAATCATGATATTTATTGATTAATCATGACTAATCGTATTTTTGATTAATCATATTTATCAATTAATCATGATTAATATTGATATTTATTGATTAATCGTGATTAATCGTTCTGTCCAGGCATTAAAATGTGTTTTTTTTTATATTCGTATGAATTCAATAAAAACTCCTCCTCCTCCCCCTTCTCCTCCTCACCCTCCTCCTCCCCCACCTCCTCTGTGTCTCCTGTGGTCGAAGGATTTATTCGTTCACTCCACACTCTTTTAATAAAAGCTCGGTGTCAGGAGACCCTCGGCCGACGGAGCGTCTAGATTTTATCAGGGTTGAGGTTAGAGTTTCAGTAAACGGTTCACATGACAGGAAGCTGTCGAGTGGATTGGCTGTTTGGTTTTGTTTTTGTTTTTTTTCCAGGTGTGGAAATAAACC
>NC_024320.1:28612402-28615492 GCF_000523025.1 Cynoglossus semilaevis
TGCTTCTGCTCCTGACATTGACAAATCATCGTACGCCTCCTGTTTACACTCCGACACTTTATTAACGCTCCCTTCTTCACTCAGGCCAGAGACAAGATGGTGGACGGCGTCCGCGTTCCCGACGCTAACGGGAAAGATCCAAACCAGGACGGGCAGACCGAGGACCCCAAGTGGCAGAGACCCCGACTCACCCGAAAATCTCTGATGAAGTGCTGCCTGGTCAAGTGGATCATCGCCAGCACCAGCCAGCAGGGGCCAGGTAGGAGCACGCGGCATCGGGCTAACGCTCCACACACTGATAGTCGCTTGATTGTATGTGACAACGGGGGAGGGAGAAAGAGGGGTGGAAGAAGGGGGGGGGAGTCAGGGAGAGGTACAGAATACATGAATTTTAAAACCTCTGTCCTATTTCCAGGCCACGTATCCATTCAGAATTCACGCTAACTCTTATCTCCGATTCACAACGGCTGTGTCGTTCTCTGAAGTGACACCAGAGTTTCCAACGACCAATAGAAACGTTCGTAGAATAATAAAAAAAGTCAGAAAAGTCTCTGTCAAGTCTCTACGTATACTCAGGTTCAGGACTGACTTTGGAGTCTGTGTTTGAGCGGATGGAAAAAATAAAAAAAGTACCAACAGAGGGCAGTGTCCCTGCAGATGAACACGTCATCAGACAGTTCCACATTATAATCACCAGGGGCAGCGGTTCTCCAAGTACCACCAGTATGAGTTTATAGTTTTGTTTTGTTTTGTTTTTTTCAAAACTCGGGTACAGAACAAGGTCCGGGAGCCTTAGTTTGAGAAACACTGGTTTGAATTACAGTTGTATCATACTGTGACTTAACTAATAACTAATGATAATAATAAATATTAGTTAATGATTTAATAACAAATACAGATATAATGATATAATTTAGTCTCAGTTCTTTAATTTTTTTTTTTTTTTTTACTTTTTTTTCTGTCTTCATAAATACTCGCTCGGCCTTTTTACGCTCGCTGCTTCTGCAAACTAAATTATTGACGTCGCCTTTAGGGGGAGCCAACAGTTGAACACGGTCTGTGTCTGTCCCTCAACGTGCAGCCGGTTTTATTTATTTATGTTTATCTTCACTTTTCCCCGCCCCTGCTGGTGAACACAGTGAAGTGCAGCTAGAGTCCCTTGTTAGCGGTGATCATTATCGTTTAATGCTGACGTCACTCTTTGTCAACTGAGTGGAGATCCGTAAAAACACACTTTATACGATTGTGAGTCGAAATGAGCCGTAAAGGAAACATCAGCCCGAGGAAGACCGAGGTTTTCTCTTCGTTAGTCTTCGGTTTTTTCTTCGTTAATCTTCGATTTCTTCTTCGTTAGTCTTCGGTTTCTTCTTCGTTAGTTCCTGGTCTTTTTTTACTCCATGGCTGAGGTAGGAATTTTAAAAAAAATGTTTTAAACTGCCAGTGAACTCTGTTGCATTTATAATGACATACTGTTGTACTGTTTCAGAGAAAAGCGATACCACCATCTGCTGGTCGGTAGCCGTCATAGCATCCAACTTCAAAATAGAATCCGACAAAATCAAACAACAACAATGAAATAAAAAATAAACAAAGAGATTTTTTTTAAAAGATCCGATGCCTGACATATGCATTTACTTTGAAATTTACCTTGGTTTTAAAAATTAAAAACTTTTTTTTTAGCTTTCTTTGAGCTCAATGACTAATTTAGTTAATGTGATTAAAAAGGTAAATTAAAATATAAAAATATAGCAATAAAAAAAGATTATTATTGTAATTTTACAAACAAAGAGTTAAGACTTAATGTAAGGAGGATGTAGAAACACAGACTTTTATTCCCAAATATTTTTATATTTTTTTATTTGTCCTTCAACATTGGTTGCTGGTTGTTCCATCATGTGTTCGATTCCGTGTCTGTCTCTGAATATTTATGACCAAACACTTTTAGACCTGAGGGTTTTTTTTTTAGCAGAGTCAGTTTTTTTTTTCAAATCCCTAAAAGAATGATTAATTTAGGAGTGCAGCAGAAAAGTACTCAGTGTCTACAAAGTACACACTGTGTAATTGTGCGAGGAGAAACTTGTGATTAATGGTTTCAGACTCTGAGATGTTAATGCAGCTCAGACCGAGGGCTGTGTGTGTGTGTGTGTGTGTGTGTGTGTGTTTAAGTCACTTCACTCCTGTCTGTATTACTGGACCAGGTTAGATCATCAAACAGACCATAATAATCCAACATCTTTGAGTTCGTACGTTCAAATATCTACGGCAGGAAATTAGGGGAAAAATATATATATATAATAAAAACAAGATGAACCAAAAGTCGTCAAATTTATAAGATTAGTCTTAATTAGGGACATGTCCGATATTGACTTTTTGCCAATATCCGAAACGCCGATATCATCCAAAAAAAATTTCTGATTCCGATATCAACTGATACTGATATAGTGGGCTGCAATGCTGCCATCTAGTGGCTTTCACTTACACATACAGCTGTTTTTCCCCAAAACTATTTTTAGTTCGCACATCATTTGGCGAAACCCAGACATTGCGTTATCGGGTTTTAATTATCGGAAGGAAAAACCGAATAATTCTTACAGATTTTACATAATTTTGCTAATATCGGTCGGCCGATATTAGCAAAATTCTCTCCGAACATCACTTAAATAATGGCTCCCCAACGAGGAATGACCCTGTTTGGATGAACCAGGGTTCCTAAAACGACAGAATTGAACCAGCACACTGGGATCTTGAACTTGGATGAGTTTTAACAAAAAAAAAAAAAACCCCAGTTCCGAACATTTCCACGATCACAGCGAACGTGAAACCCTCGCAGTAAAGTTCCAGTCCCAGCTGAGAGACGTTCTCCTCAGAACATTATCTCTGCTCGTTATTTCAGTAGCTGTTTGACTCAGACATTAAGCATCAGCCCATTAAACATCTCCGACTTACATGAACTCCCCTCCTCCCCCATTTCCTCCCCCCTGACATTCAAATGCATTTCTGCACAGGTTTGTTTTTTTTTTTTTCTCTGCTCCAATTTTATTTCCCAACAATTGATTTGCCCTCCACCCCCCCTCCTTACCTCCACCCCTC
>NC_024320.1:28615823-28617377 GCF_000523025.1 Cynoglossus semilaevis
GGCCAAATGACCCCGTAGACTCACGCAGCGCCACGAAGGGCAGGGCAGACTCCTCGGCTCTAAGTGCAGTTTTCATCCCGACCATCAGCGGATGTGGATCAATGGCCAGTTTTACAGCTTTGCGAACTTGAAATGACTGAGCAAATAAAGACGGCTCAGACTGTCAATCAGAGACTATTAGTCAAGAAATTCCTTCACTAAACCAACCCCCCCCCCCACCGCCACCGCCCCCCCCCCACCTCCAACACCACACACACACAGACCACGTACACAGAGTGATGGAGGAGGCAGAGTGAGCAGGGGTGGAGTCGATGGAGTCGTGGGAGAGATCCTAAAATGAACCGGCTCTGGGAGGAGAAGCTGCGGTTCGTGGAGTGGACTTTGGTCCTGACCACTGTTTGGCGAGTCGAGAACCCCGCGAATATCAAGAGCGCGTGATGGGCTTGGGACCCGCGTCGGTTCGGGAGGATGTTCTCCACTCACTTTCATAGAATAGTTTTTTTTTTCTTCCCTCCTCGTGGTTGAAGTCGAGGTTGTTTTTGTTTTTTCGTTTGAGTGAAGAGATTTGCTGATGTTTGGACAAACGCTCTGGTGCACAGGAAGTAGTGGCAGCAGCAGCAGCAGCAGCAGCAGCAGCAGCAGCAGCAGCAGCAGCAGCGTGTGAAGTGTTTGGATGGAAGCTGCTCTGTCCGAACACTTTCTGAAAGAAAGAAGATTTTCTTGGTCGCCGAGTTTCTGCACAGGTTAGAGCTGATGCCCCGCAGCCACGATGGGGCTGGACGGCATGGAGGTACTAGCCATCGTGGTTGTGATCGGACTCTTTATAGTCGTACTCAAACAGTTTGGGATCTGGGAGCCTCTGTCCTTGGAAGGTAAGACGGCGGCGTTGGGATCAATCCCACGATCTCCTTAACTGGAGAGTAGACTTTGGAGAAACTAGACCATCGTCTGCGTATACGTTGATCCTCTTCATGATCTCCACAATCAGGCGCTTGTTTAACTGTTGTTTATTTTCGCGCTAACTGTGCTGCTAAATGTTCGCAACTTCACAGGTCGGTGATTTTAACGGTGCTGTAACTTTTCTTTCTTTACACCCTTCCCCCTTCCTCCCCCCTTTACTCCCTCCTCTGTCTTTTTCAACTTTTCTATTTCTCGTACAGATGGTGAGTACGTCTCCAGCTGTAGCTAACATTTTAATTATATTTAACCTTTAACCTTTGGCTGATTCAGTTGAGCTTTGAACTTTTTTTTTAAGTTGTTTCTAATGAAATTCATTACAAATAAACTCATTTAGCTTCGACCTCGTTGCCCCGCGTTGGCTGTTGGCAAGAACGACTCACTGTTTATTTCTGCCTCTTTATTTAACTGTTGACGTTTGGTGAAAGTTTGGTTTTGGCAGTTAAATTATTTCTGTTGAATTTTAAAAATTCAAAAAAATCCGTTTTTTCCCGCCTTTTTTTTTTTTTTACCCAGTCGGCACTCGAAGTCGGAGAGTTTGTTTTAGTGACGGTCGGATTCTACTTCCTGGATCATCATCGTGCAAAAAAAAAAAAA
>NC_024320.1:28617541-28619015 GCF_000523025.1 Cynoglossus semilaevis
ATTTTGTGATCCAGAAACCAGAGACCTCTTTCTAGCTACGTAGCCTAGCTTCATCCATGTGAGCACCACATGGGCTGCATCAGTGGGCCGCTTGACAACCTCACTTATTATTGTTCTTTTTTGCCTGACGCTTGTCTTTTTATGAACAAATTAAGTTGAATATAGGATTATATATTAAGGCCGTAAATATAAAATAAACATCAAAGAAGTTGAATATATTTTGTAGGCCGTAAATATAAAATAAACATCAAAAATATATTGTTTTAGAGACTTAAATATATTACCGTCTTTCATCTCTGATCTGTCTTTTTCCACTTTTTCTTCTCTAAACTTCCTGCGATTTTATTTTAATAACAGATGGTGAGCATTCTGAATTATTTGCCGTCTTTTTTTTTTTTTTTTTTGGTGTCCACGAGCCACAGCCTCCCTCTGTTCTCCCTCCTTTTCCCTCTCGCCTCCCGTCCTGCTGCTTCTTTGTCCCTCCTTTACCCCCGGCTTCTTGTCTTTCCACGTTTGTCCGTGACAGACAGCAGTGACAGTGACCTGGAACTCTCCATGGTGCGTCACCAGCCCGAGGGCCTTGAGGAGCTCCAGGCTCAGACGCAGTTCACCAGGAAGGAGCTGCAGTCGCTTTACAGAGGCTTCAAAAACGTGAGTCGCTTCACGAGGTGAACTGGTTTAGTCAGGACTGAGATCCAGATTAACAGCTGTAGGTGTAGTTACACAAGATGTATTTACATACATTTGCATATATATTTATATATGTGTGTGTATATATGAATATATAAAAATATATATGTATTTATTCATATCTATACATATATGAAAACCTATATATGTTTGTATATATTTATGTGTATATATGAATATATATAATTATATATTTACATATGTGTATATATTAATATATAAATACACATGTATTTACATTTATACATATATGGATATATATATTTATGTATGTGTTTATATATTTTTTATATATTTACATATGTGTCTATATTAATATATAAATATACATGTATTTACATTTATACATAATGAATATATATTGTTATATATTTTTATGTACATGTTTATATATATTTATATATGCCCTTTGTACTTTTGTTGATGTGTTCATCCGTATTAAGACTGATTTGGATGTGGAGCAAATGTATTAACGCAGCTGTGGAGCAGATCTAGTAACTTAGCTAACCGCTAATTAGCCTTTTGTCAATTTACTAATATAGAGTTAGACCGTGTTCATTTATACTATATGTAAATCTGACTCTGATGGAAACAGCGCCTCACCTGTTCTGAACTATCACTGCACTACATGCAGCCACAGCTGGGTGCAGTGGGCAGCAGGAGGGTTCGAGTCTCGCCCAGTTAGACGTTAGCTCGCTGAGATTGAACTGTTGGGCTCCAAGATAAACTGTGTTACCTCCTGATCCCTAAACTGCAGCCGTGCACTTTCGTTACAAAGTAACAG
>NC_024320.1:28619038-28626690 GCF_000523025.1 Cynoglossus semilaevis
TAAAATTACACAAAAGAAGAGAAGCACCAGAGCCGCGGGCTCAGCCCCGTCCATCATCTCCGTCCATCATTTCTGTCCATCATCTCCGTTTGATCAGCCTCATTAATAATGGACAAATGTGCAGATATTCTTTTGCATATATGCTTTTAGTCAGCTGCTCTTCAGCCTCACAGATGCATCGTTACACGTGTGCATGTGTGTGCATTTAAGATGAGTGTGGTATGAGCTGCTGCTGCTGCTGCTGCTGCTGCTGCTGCTGTAGGTAATGTGTGTGGACGGTGAGTGTCCATAATGTGCCATTAAAACAGTCCAAGTGCCATTCCAGCATTCAGCAGAGCTAAAGACCACGCACTGATGTAAACACACGTGTGGCAGTGACAGGAAGTGCAGAGGAGGAAACATGAAGTGAGAACGTCAGGATTAAAATCGAAGGGTTGAAAAAAACACGTTAGTTACAGTCGGTCACTGAGACTGAGACACAGGTCAGTGGGACTGATGACGGCGGTGTTAAAATATATGTACATATATATTAATAAGAGAGTCTTATTCTGGAATCTATTTCATTTTCAGTCACTTCATCTTGATTAAAACAAATGTCTGAGAGTCGTCAGCGATTCTTCTGAAACTGGCAGCAACCAAACAGAAATGTAACTCTTTTTTTTCCTAGGGCAGTTATGGCATCACTGCCAACAGTGACCTCAGCTGAGAACTGTAGCTCAGTGAACAGATGTAGCTTTTATAGATTATAGTCTGGCTCCTGCTAAACTGTGACTTTATTTATTTATTTAATTTTTCTAATCTGTAAAAACACACCTCCACAAAGGTTCCTTAAAAATAATATTTGTGTCATGAGATCATAATATTGACTTAAAAAATGTTGTCTCCAACTCCTTTATAAAAAAAAATCAAATAAATAAATCAAATTACCACGTCAGGAGTGTAAATATCTCACAAATTGATTTTTATATATACATTTATGACATTTGACCTGTTAAAACTTTAATTAAAACACCGTTCATAGAACTTTTTTAAATTAACCTTGTGTTTGCACTGCAGCATCTTTCCTCTGCTCTCCTGTCCCTCTAGTGGCCGCATTGTAGCAATGCAGATAGGAGTGTTGTCTGTACTGTAGAACGTCAGTGATAGTGAATTAAATCCAGCAGTAGCGAATGATGGAGTAATAAAACTGGAATAACAGACCTCACCATATAAACCCTGAGTTCCGTTTACACTGAGCTCGTAAAATTACAAAACATCGTAAAAACCTTCAAATTAAAGACGTGTGTGAACTCGTGTCGAATCTACTGCAGCGACATGCGCGCGAACTCGTGTCGAATCTACTGCAGCGACAGAAAGATACGTTTGGGGTTTTTTGTAATTTAGTGTAAAATAACAAAATAAAACGCCATAACATGAAAGTACTCTATTTATATATGTTTACAATAATCAACATCGACATTTTATATAAATGTGATTTTTTTTAGCAAACGTTATTTAAACAGCGCTCAGTTTTATTGTTATGCTAATGCTAATGTCTGAACGTTGGATGGACCGCACATATTTGTTCACATGAAATAATTCGTTATGTTATGGGTAAATGGGTAAATAAAAAAAAGTTAATAAGTCATTAAATAATTTATCTTAAAAAAACAATGGCTTTTTTAACGAAATGTAGTGATTTTACATGATTAAAACCTAAATTATTAGATTGTTCCTTAAACCTTTAAAAAATGTCATTTTAAGTTAAAACATTACTTAAGAATGTCAATTAAGTATATTAAGACGTTTTAGTTTGTAGTTCAGTTTCCCCCCTGGGGCTTATAGTGTTCTGGGTAAAAACAATCAAGGAAAAAGTCAGTGCTTTCACAAATAAATGATTTTATTACAATGTTTTTGTTTGTTTGTTTGTTTGTTTTCCCACAAGAATGTCCCAGCGGACTGGTGGACGAAGAGACGTTCAAGAACATTTACGCCCAGTTCTTCCCTCAAGGAGGTACAGCATGTGATGTGGAAACTGTTGTTGAAGTTAATGTTCCAAAGCTAACAGTCCTGAAGCTAATGTTTTAATACACAAGTAAAAAAAACCCCGTGACTGTGTGAAAGTTAGTGATGAACTAATGTGACCTCAGATGCGACCACCTACGCTCACTTCTTATTCAACGCCTTCGACATGGACCGGAGCGGCTCCATCCGCTTTGAGGTGAGCTCGACGCCGTCACTTGTGTCAGATTTGTGGCGGACTGTTTGACGGTGACACCGCTGTGTTTACAGGACTTCGTCATTGGACTGTCCGTGCTGCTCCGGGGCTCCGTGACCGAGAAGCTCCGCTGGGCTTTTAATCTGTACGATATCAATAAAGACGGCTGCGTCACCAAGGAGGTGGAGTCAACTCTCATACGTCACATTCGGATCCGCTGCACTTCCGGATGTACTGTATTTAAATGTGTCTGTGGTTGTTTTCCTGCAGGAGATGTTGGCAATAATGACATCGATATATGACATGATGGGCCGGTACACGTTACCGAGCGTCCGAGACGATTCTCCCTACGAGCACGTGGAGAAATTCTTCCAGGTGTCGTTTACATTTCTGCTCTAACCGGGTCTGAGGAATTAGCACAGAGATCCACGGTTTTACGACTTAATACTTAAAATTTTTATTGTTCTCTTTGTTCAGCATGTTTGCGATACATAGCGTAAGCTAACAGCAAAGTCATTTTAAAATTCTGCGTACTTCCAACAGCGTTGTGACAAAAGCGTTAAAATTCTGGCCTAACTTTAACCGATAAACCAGAAAGTTTAATTAAAAATTAGGTTAAAGCAAAAAACAAACAAACAAACAGTTAGCTTAGCTTAACATGCTAATCTCTTCAAAACACTTTTTAGGAAAATTGTTAACAGAACGGCAAATGTCATTTTGGATAAAGATTTGAAACAGAATTTAAAACATTTTCTCTAAATTGGCCAATAGGATAAAGTCGAGTGAGAACTAATTCCCGTCTTCACTTTTTTTTCCATGGATATTCGTTGTATATATTTATTCTAAATCTGAATTCTCTCTCCTGCACGTGATGCACAGAAGATGGATCGCAATCGAGACGGCGTGGTGACAATGGAGGAGTTCATAGAAACTTGTGAGAAGGTATAAATAATCCTCGTGAAACTCCCCGAGACGACGAAGACGACGTAGACGACGTAGACGTCTCAGGCTGATGGGAGTTTTATTTTGAAGATGTTTTTTTTTTCTCCGCAGGATGAGAACATTATGGCTTCCATGCAGCTCTTTGAGAACGTCATCTAACATCTCCACGCAGACACAGCTCGTAACGCCGCACACTTCTTCCCGCCACGAGCTTCCTTGACGTCCAATGACATCGTAATCCCTCCTGTAAGAGAACGCTGCCCAAGATTCCCCAGGATTTTTCATACATTCCGCCCAACGTTGTTCTCATCTTTCCAGTAAAGTTCTATGCAGACGATTCACCGACGTTGCTTGAGGAAACTTTTTTTGCAGTTTATATTTTTTCCTTACTCCGTGATAACTGAGGCTTGTTTTGTCTGCGATGAGAGCATGAGTGTCCCACGATGCATTGCATGTGATGCAAACCACACTGTTTTGACAGTTACGTAAGACAGTTAGTTAGCTAGACAGAGGTGGAATGTATCACGACTGTTACGTTAACCTATGTTCATTCAGAAATTTTTTTTTTTTCGTCAAAATGTCATGTTGGCCCAAAAACAACTGCTAAATAAATAATAATATAATACTCTGCCTTCACTAACGTCACTCTGTTTCATTCCATCGCGTACGAAACATTAAAACTTCATCAATTCCTTTTACAGTACATAGCAGTGAATTAGCGCCATCTTCTTATCTTTTGAGGTTGCAGGCATTTTAATTCACATTTTCCAAGTTCCAACAAGTTGCACCGTGAGTTTCCTTCTTCTGGTTTGAGGCACATGTCGTGACAGAGCTGCAGACAGATGTGCCACTGTCTGCAGCGGGCCCTCAGGAGGACCCTTTAAACCGTGACACAAAGGAAACACTTGGTTCTTTCATTTTTTGCCCGACGTTGTTGTTGACGCAGCTTCGGCGCTCGAACTTCTTTGGTGTCTTGTGACAATTCTCCGTCTTGTTCCACGTCCTCTGGGACTATTCTTATCTCGGTGTCATCGTCTTGATATGTCGCTGACAGGAAGTGTAGTCGAAAGTCGCTGCTCCCCACTGTGGTCTCTCTACAACGGGTTCCATTCTGACGCCCGTCATTAAATCTAAAATAAAACATTCCTTACGTTGAACTTCTACGAACAGTTGTTCCCAGAGTGGGGGGGCGAGGCCCTCCGAGAGGACGTAGAGCTATTGCTGGAGGGAGGTTTAGGAAGGGGGCGGGGGCACGACCAGAGTTCATTTAGTTATTCTCTACGGTTCTGCCACAGTGAAGGAATTGCAGTCGTTTGTTGATGTTCGATAAAAATAAAATTTGTTTTTGTTAAAGTTCAGTAAACTTTTGAACCAATGGCTGTGGACTTGATAATAGTTGTGAAGTCTTATGTCTAAAGGAGCGCTGCAGCAACGTTTGGCTTTGTTGTGAGAGCCGTGATTCGCGACGGAACGCAGCTGATTTGCACGTTGTCCGTACGATCGGTCGGAAAAATAGTTCAAATGATCATTAGCCACATCAGACAGAAACGTCTGGTTTGTCCTGGTGACAGTCCAGACAGACGTGGGTGTGGTTGTTTACAGTGGACACATGGTGCCTGTGTACAGTAAGATCACTGGATCAAAGGAGATGTTTTAGGTATAAACAGTCGTACACACACACGCAGTATTTATTGGTCTGAGTTTTGCGATTTTGTTTTTGAACATTTACCTTTTTTTAAGCTAACCCTCTGAGAACTTTCACCAATTTCAAACTTATTTTAGCCGTTGTTAGCTACTTGGCTAAATGTTTGCTACAGATGCAATGCCCTGGCATTTGACGTTCAGTTTTCCCAGTGTGAACTTTATCTCGCCAAAATCACGTCGTAGGAAATAATTAACAGATTCACATCGTGTTATGTTATTTAAATATTTGTTTAAAATCATTTATTTTTTATTCACACGTACGTTTCCATGGACACCGCTGTACAGTTTAGCAATTCCTTCCCCAACTTCGCAAGTACAATCTTCTATTTGATCGGCCTTCCATCGAACTTACTGTTAGTGTTATGTATTAAATCCCACTGGAGACCACTTCCTGTCTCTACCTTCCTGTTTGTCGTCGAGTCATCGGATTCGTCTACAACTTTCCTGTGCTTTGATTTGATCCACTGATAAAAAAAAAAACACCCTTATTTAGACAGAAGACGTGTATTATTTGTTTTATTTTAATAAACACATTAGCATCCATGAATCATAACTGGGTTTAAATGACAGCAGGAAACTACAGGTTTTTTTACTCAGGTCTGAGTCCAAGCTGTGACGACGAATCAGCGCATCCAGCGTTTTCAGGGATTAAGTGCACTTTTTACTTATACTATACAGAGCGTTTAAACCAGAAATACTTACAGAACTGAAAACCTCAATCTTACAGGCCTCACACATATATATCAGAGCAGGTGGGGAAGTGGAGACTGACGACGCCACACTGGAGCAGACGTCACGTTTGACACAACATCACACTTCACGATCTGGGTACGTTCCCTGAAAACGTCTCACTTCACACCAGGGGTGTCAAACTCATTCTGGTTCACGGCCCGCATACAACGTCATTAGACGTCAGGTGGGCCGGACCAGTACAAACATAACATGATTAACTATAATTAACAATGTTTTTCTCTTTTGTTTTCATTTAAAGACGTATATTGTTTATTTATTAATATTCATTTATATGTAATGAAATCTAATTTTCACCAAAAAAAATATCATGATCTGAAGTACATGAAGTATTTGTGTGTATTTTTTTTTTCCATTTTCAAAATTCATCAAGTGGGCCGGATTGAACTGCCTAGCGGGCCGGTTTTGGTCCCCGGGCCGTATGTTTGACACCCCTGCTTTAGACCTTCTCCTGCAGAAGATTGAAAAATTCAAAACATCACAAAAGAAAAAGTGCTGGACTAAAAACAAAAAAAAAAACAGAAAACACAAATTTGACATAAAAGCACATTTAAAACATGCAACAGTAAAAAGAAAAACACATCAGTTTTTTAAGACCGTTTACTGGACATTACAGCAAATCATCTTCTGGACTTCAGGATGGAGTTAAACAGAGATATTTAAAGATCCACCAGCATTTAAACAATGAAGTCAACAGTGTAAAATACAGATGTTCATACTGACCCACCAGCTCCACCGGCTTCCAAACATTTCTGAAAAAGTCTGTGTTATTGGAAAATTTAGTGTTTCGTAACAATTATAAGTCAAGACATTCACTGACGTGTCACGTCTGAAGGCCAGGACTGTTGAAAACCCTCGAGTAGAAACCACACAGCCCACAATATACTAACGACCAAATGGACCGATCTGATCTCAATTCATCGCGATTAATCGACCAAAAGAAAAAAACGATTTAAATCTTTTTCACCGGTTCATTCCTAAATGTTTGTCTTCTCCTCTGTAGTGTGAAGTGTCTGTAAATTAAAACTGTGACACAGCCATGAAGTGTGGAGAGAAAGTGTTGTTAGTGATCAGAACCTCTAATTCCTAACATCATGAATATTTATGTCGTCTCTATATACAGAATATAAAAAGTCTGGTACATTCTTACTTCACACAGTAGCAGGTGATCTAGTGTCATAAAATGGTAGTAGAAAAAAAAAAAGTCAGGACGAGGGATGTCCGATATTAACTTTTTGCCGATATCTGATTTCGTCCAGACACGTCTGATATCAACCGATACCGATATAGCAGTGCAGTGGTGGCCTAGTGGTTAAGGAAGGTAATCGCGCCTGCAGTGGTTCTTAATTATTTTCTGCCATGCTCCCCCCTAGGGGACAAAATTTTTTTTTCACCTTAATTCCCCAAATCCCCTGATTATTAAAATAAATTATTAAAATAATAAAGTTGCAATGCTGCCATCTAGTGACATTCACTTTCAAATACAACCATTTTTCCCCAAAACTATTTTTAGTTTTTTTTTTAGAACATTTTCATTACTGGAGGACATCAAAAACGATGCTCACAGATATTACATAATTATGCTAATATCGAGGCAATGATGTCGATCAGCCGATATTATCGGACATTACATAATTATGCTAATAGCGAGGCAATAATGTCGATCAGCCGATATTATCGGACATCCCTAGTCGGGACCTCATTTCATTGATAGAAACTGGTTGATTAAACATGACAACAGGAGATTCTACTGGAAGCGTAGTGGAATATGAAGAGGGCGTTTGGGATCAGAACATGCACATACGTAAGCAGGAGGGAAACAAACTGTTCTCACTGAAGAAGAAACATGCTGGACAACAACATGGTTAAGGAAGTGAGGAGCTGGACCAGGCCGTCGCTCAGAGGACTGCTGCGACTGGGCTGAAACTGGGCTTCAGCCTTTCGCTCCACCAGGAAACGCTCTGAGTAAACCATGTACTTCTCCACGCACCGCCGTGCCTTCATCTGCTCGATCAGAGCCGGGTATCCGATTTCTTCAATGCTGACTGTGTCGTCGTCC
>NC_024320.1:28627034-28629432 GCF_000523025.1 Cynoglossus semilaevis
GGCGGTTGTTATGCCTGCTGCTGCTAATGCTGCTGCTGCTGCTGCTCCTGCTCTCTGTCTGATTCATACAGCGGTCGATGAAGCTGTCGTAGGTCTCCGCCCGTGGAGGAGGCTTGTACTCGTAGTCACGACCAAAGTCTTTTTCATCGGTGGAGCGCGTGCCGTAGCGTCGGTACATGTAGTTGTTGTAGTAGTACTCTTCCTCAGGGCTACGGAACGAGAAATGCGGTCGAGGGAAGCGGCCAAGTCCGTATCCAACAGCCATTCCTGCCACAGCACCGACACCCGCCGCCAACATGGCTTTCTTGGCGAAACTTGGCGACTTGGGCTTGTATCCCATATTATTCACAGAATGGGAAAACGGAGACCCTCCCATTCCATGTCCACCGTATCCGTAGCCACCGCCAAAACGAGGACTGAGGATCTTGTTATTGGGGTTCCAATTTGGTTGCCCACCAGGGTACCCGCCGGGATAACCCCCAGGATTGGAGCCAGGCACACCCCAACCTGTATTACCCCCTCTGACCGGGTAACCACCACCTGCTGGATACTGGTTTGGATAACCTCTGCCTGGGTACTGGTTAGGATAGCCACCGGCTGCTGGGTAACCCCCGCCTGCTGGGTACTGGTTTGGATAACCTCTGCCTGGATACTGGTTGGGGTAACCACCGGCTGCTGGGTAACCACCGGCTGCTGGGTAACCACCGGCAGCTGGATTCTGGTTGGGGTATCCTCCCTGGTTGGTACCACCTCTGCCTGGGTATTGGTTGGGATAACCACCTCCAGCAGGATAACCTCCTCCCTGGTTGGGATTACTACCAGCGCCTGGATAATTTGCAGGGTTCTGCTTGGGATACCCTCCTTGGTTGGTGTTCCCTGCCCCAGGATGAGGGTAACTCCCACCGGCAGGATATGGGTTTGGGTTTCGATTCGGGGTCTGGGGCTTCCGTCCAGGCTGAGAGCTGGAGGGTTTTGACTGCGTGCCCCCCTTGTTGCTGGTGGAAGACGTTCTCTTGCTGCTGCTGCTGCTACTGAATCCGCCTCCACGTTTGGCCCATGTGTATTCAGTGTTCAGGAGACATATTACGAGGAAGGTTACAGAAGCAACGTCACACAACCTGCCCATCCTGACCCTGAGGAGCAAATAAATAACGATCAAAATGATATGATCACAGAAAATCAAAACATCGTCAAATATAATATAAGTATTTTCAGTGACTGATCGGATTGTTTCAAATAATATTTTAAAAGACATAAGGTATCACCGAGACATTGCGCGATCATTATTATACCAATATGATCGATCGATAAATCAACATGTCATCCATCCCATAGAGACGCGCACCATTAAAAACAGGCCTCTCTGTTTTTATATGTGTCCGTACACTGGCTGTAACAGCGATTATATTACACGCATCCATTACGTTTAGTATAAACTCGGCGATAAAACTCGACTATGAGCGGTGTTGTGTTGGTTTAGCTCTGCTGTTTTGTAGTCATCAATAATAATCAGACAGTCAGTAATATAATTATTTTTTTATCGCTCTCTTACCGTCAAAATGACCCTCCCTCGACTGTATGTTAAGTGTGCTGTGGCGTCCTCTGCTCCGTTATAAGATCTGTGATGGGGTGGGTCTCTGTGAAGGGAGGTGCGGTCGTTTTAATAAACAGCAAGTGCCGTGTGCGGGGCGGGGTGGCTGTAACAGTGGCCGTTCCCTGGAAAAATACAATTTCGACGAAAAACTTTTTAAAAATTGTTTAGCTCGATTAGAAATTAGTGGGAATTATTTCCATAACATTTTATTTTTCTGTCTGGCGCCCTCTTGTGGGTAACACCAACCCCACCTCACAGTGTATCCGTTCCATCACTGTGAATATAACAAGCGCACAACTAAACCCTTCGCAGTACAACGGTCCCTGACGTCAGTCTCCAGTCCTCCAGCCTTCCTGAGCAGCAGATCTGAGATCAGCGACTCTGTCATTGGTTAAACGCAGTTCGGGTTGTGACGTCGTTCGCGTAAACTCCCACACACCCGTATGAAGCGGATGCTTTCACTCCGGTGCACTGCTCGGGCGGAGAGGAATCATGTTGGGAAGCAGAATCCTCCGCGGAGGAACGGCGTTAATGAAGGGGCCATCGGACCTAAACATCTGTTAGACCCGCGGTAGTTGATGGTGTTTATGAGAACAACTGATCCCGGCTCAGCTACCATTTGAGGGAAGTCGTTGTCAAATGGACGGACAATAAAGCTCGACAGTCGGCCCGGGCTTTACCGTACGACGTAGGAACCTGTGAAGGACAGGAGCGAGGGAAGGAAAAGAAGGGGAGAAACAGCAGCAGCAGCGGCGGCGGCGGGGGGGGGGGGTGGGGGGGGGCCCGGGTAGGGGGGGGGGCGGC
>NC_024320.1:28629722-28652285 GCF_000523025.1 Cynoglossus semilaevis
GGGCGGCGGGGGCGGGGGCGGCGGGGGTGTGTGTGTGGGGCTCCGATCAGGACGGGGCCGCTCTCAGCCGGGGAATGTTATCCGTATTGTCGTATGGCAGACTGGTAGCCAGGGCTGTCCTGGGCGGACTGTCCCAGACGGACGGTCGGGACTACAGCCTGATCACCGCCAGCTACGGCTTCGGCAAAGACTTTCGCAAGGGGATCCTGAAGAAAGGGATGTGCTACGGCGATGACGCCTGCTTCATCGCTCGACACAGGACTGCGGATGTCTTAGGTAAGTGTTCACCTGATGCTGGTTCTCTCTGTGACTGTGTGCGTAAACACACCCTCGGTGCTCGGGTGACCTTCACTGGGTGCACGTGTGCAGACCACTCGGATGAAAACACAACCCCCTCCCCACCTGGAACACACACCCACGAGTTGTTGTTTTTTTTAACCTGTCAAGATAAACTAAATTACAGTAGAGCAGATGACAGCCATATGTATTTTTTTTACACTCTCTTTGATTTAAATGCAGATCTTCTTGGTTTAATGGGTTGGTTTATGAAGAAAAACTGCTCGTGACCTTTCACCTAGATTAGCCCAAAGTGCAAAAAAACAAGGCGCAAACGTAAGATCGCGAACACATCTAAACCTTGACGTGTCGGTGGAGGTAGAACATACAGAATGAGACCAACTGGCGGCATCGGAGAGTTTAAAATGCAATGTCTTGCAAAGGTCAGAATGGTTGAGCATGGAGGCGGCCATGTTGCTAACAGCTTCGTTAGCAACTGTAGCTTTAGCTGCTTTGTCCTCAGCAAACAGGGTAAACACAGGCCAACACTCGACTTACGAAGGTGTCTGTCAACACCATAAAACAGAGTTTGGTGATATTTATCAACGTTAGCCACATAAATTACCCGTAAATTAATTATGTGAATGACGTTTAAAAAAAAAAAGAAAACCAGCCACTTCTCCGGGCTTCACTTGTTATAAGACTGTAGAACTCGCCGTGTATTTTTTTTCTGCAGCTGCTGAAGATGGTGGAAAATAATTTAACTACACTCAGTAATCTGTAGACTACTTATTTTTTTAAATACACGTGTAGTCGTGCTTTAACTGAGTTCTTTAGATTTAAAAATTAATCAATTTACCTACTTGAAATATCGTCCAGGAAATAAAAAAAAAACATTCCATCTAATACTAGCACTGACATGTGACAAGTGTTTATTTGACCTCGTGACAAAATAATGACATAATGTGGTAACTCCAGAATGTCAAGTAAATATTAAACTGATGTAACAAAGATGTCAATATTTGAACAACCTTCAACTGTATACTCTTATAGCCAGATATTAGATATTCATGACCCATACTGTGTACTGGCAGTACTCAGTGGCAGTACTCAGTGGCAGTACTCAGTGGCAGGACTCAGTGGCATGTCTTGAGTACAACAACAACAACAACATTTTGTTCATTTTTCTCCGTCAGGTGTGGCTGACGGCGTCGGCGGTTGGCGGGACTATGGTGTTGATCCTTCTCAGTTTTCTGCCACTTTAATGAAGACCTGTGAGCGGCTGGTCAAAGAGGGGCGCTTCACTCCCACCTACCCAGTGGGCATCCTGACCTCGGGCTACTACGAGCTTCTACAGAACAAAGTCCCGCTGCTCGGTGAGTGCCGTCGACCGGGCTCACACACACACACACACACACACACATACACAGACTGTGGTTTGAGTGAGTCATGCTTCCCCTGTGTACATTAATGCCAAAATAACATAGTTACAGTATGAGTCAGTCACGATAGGAAAATGAAGGTGGATAACAAACGGAGGGAAACGTGAAGGAAGAAGAACGGCAACTGAACTGGTCGACAACTGCAGTAGGAGATAGAAGTCAGGAAATAAATCCAACAGTAGGTCGGTAAGCAAACGTTAGCCCGGAAGATGACAAAATGGTAGCTACATTGAAAGCTAAAAGCCGACAAAAAAAAAAACGAAAGAAAAAAAATATAAATAAATAGGTTAGCCTATCGGAAGCTTCAAACGTATTCAGCAAATGGTACATTTGACTTAACAGTGAAGACGGGCGTAACCAAAAGAAAAGAAAATTACTCGGGATGTACGATATTAGCATAATTATGTAATAGCTGTAAGAATCGTTATTGGGTTTTTTTCTCCATAAAAATGAAAACCTGATAACGCAATGTCTGGGTTTTGGCCAAGTGATGTGTGCCCTAAAAATAGTTTTGGGGTTTAACGGTTGTAAATTAAAGGGAAAGTCACTAGGTGGCAGCATTGCAGCCCATTTAATTAATCTATTGTAATAATAAACAATAAAGTGTTTGACTTTGTACTGATTAAAAACAAATCAACATTACCAGGACTAAATCAGTGCTGGTTGATATTGGTGTCAGAAATTAAATGTTTGGACGTCCCTTAATATCAAAGTAATATAGTTAGTTCATTTAATTGAACTATTCTTTAAACATGTCAGTTGTTTTAAAATGTATTTCAAACGTGATATTTAACACGAAAAAAAAAAAACATCCATGTGACACACGTGGCCCCCCCACAGAGTTATGCTACACCCATCACATGAGCTAACGTGTGTAATGTTACACCACCACCTGAGAGTGGAGCCTTTGTGACCTAGTGATGCTCAACAGTTGCCCCCCCCACCCTCGACCCCTCCCCAAAGTGCATCTGCGGCGTCGCTCTGTGAACTCGACACCTTTTGAATGTCTGACCTCAGACAGTCACATGGGCCGCAGGTCACCTTTCCACTGAACCTCAGTGCCTCCCACCCACAGCCGGTGGTGACCTCCTCCCCTAGTGGCTAAGTTTATCTAAAGGTCTGCTTTTATTTTTGGGATCAGGGCCACGGTCTGTGTTTGACCTCGGTCCGTTCAGGGTTACTGGAGCCGTCGGCCTCTGGAGCTGCAGTCACTGAGGGTTTGGGACATAACAAAAAAAAACAGTGTTTGTCTCATTTCTGTTCAGGCAGCGTGTAAACAAAGGCCGCACGTCAGGACTAGTTTAGCAGCATTTCGTAGCCGACTTCTTCCTAAAACCAGTTGCTACCTGTTAGCATGTCTGTCAGATAACAGCTCTGTTTGAAGATTGTTTTTCTTTTTTTGTTTTATTTCTTACTACTCCTCCAACACCAGTGACTTTAAATCTCCGTCCTTTTCTTCCAGGCAGCAGCACCGCCTGCATCGTGGTCCTGGACCGACGGAGTCACCGGCTGCACACCTGTAACCTGGGCGACTCTGGGTTCCTGGTGGTTCGTGAAGGAGAGGTGGTCCATCGCTCGGACGAGCAGCAGCACTACTTTAACACACCCTTCCAGCTGTCCATAGCTCCCCCTGGTGTTGAAGGGGTGGTACTCAGTGACAGGTCAGTAGCTATTATATAAAGATGGAACCATGAATTAGCTAAACAACATACTGTATACAGTAAACCCTTGTTTTTCGCGAGGGTTACGTTCCAAAAAGAACCCGTGATAGGCAAAATCCGTGAAGTAGAAATCTTTATTTTTTTTACAATTAAATACTAAGAAAAAGAAGAGAAAGAACGAACAAACCATTTTACAGTCTCAACCATTTGTTTCACAAACGAACGGAAGATTCATTAATTCCATAATGCCGACCTACAGCCACATAGCTTTTACCTTCATGTAGCATGTCCAATAGTTTGACTTTCTCACCGATAGACAGCATCTTCCGCTGCCTTTTGGTCCCTACCGCAGGTACTTTTGCCGGTCCAGCGCGTTTTGTCGACATTATGGGGTTTGATAAACTCGAAATTGCAAGAGAATTTGCACGTACGTATTGTCAATTTGGCAAGCTGTTTTACGTACGTGTACATATTAAACCGCAACGTTATTGGCGCCCAGGTAGAGAAGAAGCGGAGTGACTTTTTAGCCAATCAGAATGCAGAACACAATGCACGATGCAAATCCGTGAAGTAGCGAAACCGTGAAAAGTAAACCGCGTTATAGCAAGGGATCACTGTATATACATTATATGTAGGTTGTACTGGTTAATTACTGATGTCTGTATGACTTCAGTACTCACAGTACACAGTCACTACTACACACTATAGAATTATATTTGTGTATATTTAACAGCACTCTCTTTGTTAAATCCGCCGGTCGATCCCGATCTCCTTATCGATCACGCTCATTCTAATGTGTAGCATTAGCATTAGCGCGTTCATCTGTTCTATGTCATCATTTGATTGTGATGTTTTCACTTCACGGTCAAGTTTGTTTTTGTTTTTTTTCTGTTCAGTTTTGTTGATGACAGATAACGAACTCTTTGCTCATCGTGCTCTTAACGAGACTTTGGACAAACAGGCTGTTCCTTCATCGTTGTGTTTTTTTTTGTTTTTTTTTGGTTGCTTTATCGTGTGTGTGTGTGTGTGTGTGTGTGTGAGAGAGAGACACAGGCTGTTATATTATCTCTGTCTCTGCCCTTCTTATTCACGTGAAGACAGAACAGGACATTATTTCTGCCGTCATCTGACAGATTACCACTCCACACACACACACACACACACACACACACACACACACACACACACACCCAGATTAGCAGTATCTGGAGCGACCACTCCTCATTAGCCCTGCTGCCTGTACTGGTGTCACGACTTCATGCTAACAACGACAGCCTCTTTCCTGAGGTTTAACCTTTCACTCATCCTTTTCCTGCGCCTGTCAATCTTCAGCCACTTCAATTCAACAGCATTTAAATGTTGTCAACATTGTTGCTGCCGTGTTTTCCGTTCAGAGGAGGCTTTGTGGCAGGGGTGTCCACACTTTTTTGATTTGGCATAATAATAATAATAACAATAATAATAATAATAACAACAATAATAATATCCAGTTGAAGTGATTCTACCTGGGTTGATCATATTAAATATATATTTACTCATATGAACTCAATATACTTGATTTAAACATAAATCATTGAGGTACTTTGATTAAATACACGTAGCTGTGCCACAGTATGATTCAACACTTAAGTATTAGTACTAATTTAGTTCATTTAGGTCATTAAAAAAATTAATTAATTAAAATATCTGTATTTTTAATTTTATTTTTAAATTTTAAAGTTAGTTGCTCATCATCTACCAGCTCTCTCTCTCTCTCTCTCTCTCTCTCTCTCTCTCTCTCTCTCTTTGATCGTGACCCACTTATTTGGGCACCTCTGCTTCATGGTATTCAACCCATAAACTCAGGACACGGAGCTTCCTGTTCAGCTCTCAGATCAAACACTGCTCCGTCCACTTGGTTTGAAACTCTTCCGGCTGAAACAGCAGCTCATGTGTCACGAACCTCTGGTCTAGTCTGACTGATCTCCTCTTCCTCCTCTTCCTCCTCCTCTTCCTCCTCTTCCTCTAGATACTCGTAGTACTCGCAGCTGACAGCTCCTCCTTCGACGTGCAGCTGGGTGACATCATCCTGACGGCCTCCGACGGTCTCTTTGACAACATGCCCGACTACATGATTCTTCAGGAGCTCAAAAAACTCAAGGTGCCGCCGCTGCAGATACTCGTAGTACTCGTAGTACTCGTAGTACTTCCTGTAACTTCATGTAAATGTGATAACGGTTTGTTCCCATGGTCCTCCGCTTTAGGCGACCAACTACGACAGCATCCTGCAGACGGCGCAGAGCATAGCCAAGCAGGCTCACGACCTGGCCTACGATCCCAACTACATGTCTCCGTTCGCACAGTTTGCCTGTGACAACGGCCTGAATGTACGAGGTAAGAAACGCCCGACGTCAGCGGAGTCGTCCGACCGTCTGACTGGTTTATAGCAAAACCAAATGGGAAATAAAAAGAAGTACGACCCCGTGACTCTGGTGTGGCTTAACGTAGTAAAACTGTAGGATCAATATTGGGTTTTTTTTTTTTGTGTTCAAGTTAAAGTTGACCAGACCTTCGTGTCATGAAATCTCAGGGTGATTTCAGACAGACAAGGTTCTGGTTCTGGTTCTAGTTCTGGTGTTTTTCTCAGCCCACATTCGTACCAGTTTAAGTCGACGTAGGTCACGTCCTCCACGTTACTATGGCAACATTAAACAAACACAACGGCAAAATGGCAGATTGTATGGAGCGTCTGCTCCGACATCGTTTTTTTTTTTTATCTAACAGTCCGGCGTGCAACAGCTGTTGATGGCGAGAAGACGTAGAATATGAACGGTATGTCAAAAGTATAGGTATGCCAGTATGTCTGGTGTCTTTTACAGACGCAACTACAGCGAAGTCCGCAGGTTTCCTCTGCGACGGATCACTGCACGTTCTTTTTTTCCGTGTTCACCGTCAATCGCTTTTTATTTTTTTATTATTATTTTAGATTTAGTATATTTATAACATCGAGTAAGACACGCCCACTGATGATGTCACGGTTCATGGTGAAGAACCAGGTGTTTTTTTAGTTACTTTGAAAATTAAGACCGTTTTTTTTTTTTTTTTTCCGTCTGAAAATCCTGAGAGAACTGGTGCGTTCAAGGTGCCTTGGTGAAACTGGTTACACTGCCATTAAAGAGAGACACGACAGTCTGTGGCTGAAATGGAATCTACATAATATTTCCACATGTTTTTTAACCGTTTTATTTGAAGTGAAAATTGAAAAAGAGAATAAAACTGATCTGTCATGTTAATAAAGGAATCAGAGAAGTTAAATTCTTACTGATTCTCATCATTTAAATGTTTCTGTTTTTAACAGAAACACGTTGTCGTGTTTGTTTGTTTGTTTGTTCCTCTACTGTACATTATAATTATATTTTTATTTTTCTTTACAGGAGGAATTCTGTACATTATAATTATAATATTTTACATATTTTTATTTTTCTTTACAGGAGGAAAACCGGACGACATCACGGTGCTGCTGTCCATTGTGGCTGAATATACGGACTGAAAGTGTGTGTTTGTGTGTGTGTGTGTATGTGTGAGAGAGAGAGAGAACGTGTGCGTCTATTTATTTGGATCCTCCTTCCCGTTGGTCCGAGTCTTCCACCTGCAGCAGTCCAAAAATGCACTGGGAAGGCCCAGCGTCGTGACCCACTCCTCACTGTGGGACTGAGGCCCGTTTTCCTCTTCTTCCTTTTTTTTTTTTTTTTTTATTTTTTCCTCGGAGAAGAGTTGAAGTGACGGTGACACTGGAGGACGGCGGACGGTTCGGTTTCCCGCGCCTCATATTCTGCGACATCAGTGTTTTTCAGTTGTAGGTGATGAAGGGAACGTCCACAGATGTTGGGAGGAACCAGAGCTTTGGAAACGTGGTAAACCTCATGTTGAACGGTTGATTGTTACGACGGGTCGAAGCCATTGTTTTTAATTGATGTTGATGATGATCTATTTAACTCTAGTTGTTGATCCAGTCCGTCCTTGTAAAGGTGCTTGAACAGATTTTGGGAGCTGGACAGAGTACGATGTTGGGAGTGAGTCTCACGGACGATGTAGTGGAAGTGGAACTGTCAAAAAGGGGTTTATGTTGACGACTTTCTTATTTTTTAAGTTAATTTGGCGGGTTTTATTGGATTAATTGAACCTGGTCAGTACAGAGGTGTCGTGTCACATTCAACCCTCCACAAAGAAAGTCAAAAAAAATGTGTTGTTTTCTCTTGATGAATGTCCTTTTCTGTGTCATTTATGCTTAAGTGCAGGCACAGAGGCATTAATAATTATTGAAGCAACACTGAGGCCCAAAAAAAATACAGTTCCAACAGCAAAACAACATAGTTTCACTGTCTTTCACAGCTGTGTGTAAAGCTACCTCCGACTCCTGCAGGAGCCACTGCAGAAAAAACCCATCTTGTTATATGTTCGATTCCTAAATTCGAGCCTTTATTCCGACGTCAGATGGAAACTGACAGCCGTCGTGATCAGAACGAACCTTACCCGATTTATTAGGAGACCTGTCGGAGCCGCAGTGCGAGGGTCAGTCAGGTTGAGTCGAACCAAGAGTACATACCTTCTGTTAAGTTGTACATATTTGTGTGTTTTTTTTGTTTGTTTGTTTGTATTTTTTCTCTGTCGTCTTTGCTTTATTTCCGATTGCGAAGGTCTGTTTTGTTAGCGTTGTGGGATGGGTTCACATTAGCGATGTCCGATGTTAACTTCTTGCCGATATTGTCCAAACACTTAATTTCCGATTGCGATATCAACCGTTACCGATTCAGCGGGGCAGTGATGGCCTGGTGGTTAAGGAAGTTAAGTGCCCCCTGCTGGTCATTTGTTTTATTTGCTTATCTGTACAAACCACTGTATGAGTTGCTGGTACCATAATTCTCCATACAACCCCCTGATTAACAAAATAGATGAATAAAATTAGCTGCAATGCTGCCATCTAGTGGCTATCACTTTCATAAACAGCCACAAAACTATTTTTAGTGCACAAATATGATTTGGCAACACCCGGGCAGCAAAACCCGTTACATAATTCTACTAATATCGGTCGGTCGATATCATCCGACATCCCTAGTTCACATGCATTCAGTAACATATGTTTGTACAGGTGTTTATTTTTGACCTTTTGACCTTCGTCGATCCCACTCTTCCGCTGAAATGACGAACAACAAATATGCTGATGTAATCGCTGCGAGTGCGTGGTAGTGAGATCAACAAGTATGCAATCGTGTGTGTGTGAGAGAGAGAGAGAGAGAGAGTGTGTGTGTGTTTTAAGTCACTACGGGTACCGTGGATGTGCTGACTGGTTTTTGTTGGTTGTTTTTTTTTTTCTTTCTGGAACTTAACTGTGGGCCAAATGTTTGCCTCCTGTGATGGACTTATTGGCCATTGTTTAGGGCAGGGGTGTCAAACATGTGGCCTGCGGGCCAAATCCGGCCCACTTGGGGTTTCAATCTGGAATTTTGAAAATTAATTAAAACAAAGGTGCACTTCATGTTTTGTAAAATTAAATTTAGTTGCAGTTAATTGAAAAGATAATTTTAGTCACGTTTGATCATCTTTATCTGATATCCTCGTACTTCTTTGCATGGAAACAAAGGGGGGAAACATGGACTTATTGTCATTTAAAGGTAATTGTATTATGATTGTTCTGGTCCCGTCACCTTGACATGTAATTGATTAACTTAGTTTGACACCCCTGGTCTAGTACCTTTCAACACCCCTCAACCCCCGACACCCATAATGACTCCTGACATTGGCTCCAATTGTTGTCAGTAATCAACAAATTCTGTAGGAGGCGCTGTTCCACACAGTATCAGTGTCAGTTGTGATCGCAACAATAGGTCAGACATGAATTAAAGGGAAATAATGTGTATTTTTTTTATGTTGTTTTTAAAGTGTTTGGAGTTAAGAGATGGATGGATGACTTTTTCTTTTTTCTTTTTTTTTTTTCATTCTTCCCTGTTTTTGTCCCTCGTTTGTTTGTTTGTGACTGTGACGTCTGTGTTGACGCAGGTTATTCACCCTTGCTCGTCACCACTGAACTGCTGCTTCCATTCAGTTCCATCAGTCAGACACAGTGATAACACTGCCCTGCTCACGGACACCTGTGTCCATCAGCCTTCATGTTCGGTTTGTCTGACTCTCACTTTGAGCAGTGCTGTAAAAACACGCAGGCTCCGCGATGAGAAGTCGAAGGGAAACGTCCAGAGAAACATTTAAAGAGTTTTTCATTTTTCTCCCTGTGCGTCTCATGTTCAAAGGACAAATGTCCCACTTAAAGTTCTGTGTGGAGGTGGTTTTTTTTTTTTGTAAACCAAAGAAAGAAAGCCATATATGAATACATTGTAAAAACAACTCTCTCTCTCTTTGTTCCTGTAAAGAAAATCTTGTGATGTCACAGAGCAGGATTGTCACTGTGGTATTTTTGTGTGGTGGAAATTTTTTTCATGATTTTCCATTCAAACCTTTCACATTGACGTACATCTAAATGAGACGTTCTGAATTACTGGAAAACAACCTGTCTGCTCAGTTTGGTGAATTTCTTTTTTTTTTTGAATCCATTGTCTTCATGGGGAGTTAATGTACAAATGGTTTTGTTTTCACATATAAAGGACAGAGCTATAATGTCAGAGAGACGTGATCTCTATTCCGACAGAGAATAGTGTTAATGGTGCTGTGCGAGTGAGCAAAGTCTCAGCCTTAACAAATAGATAGACCTGTAACCGAGGCCTTTCCTGTCATCGCAAGCTTGTGTCGTCTCCTTCACTTTGTCTCGTGTTTGATGTAAAAGCTGCATTTGAATGATATTTTTTACACCTTTAAAGACGTCCTCAAAGGTGCTTCTGCAGTCCGTGTCGTATGATTGTTGTGCGAAAGGTCCGTGTCGGTGTAAACTGTGTAACAAAACAGGTCTCATTTATGTAAATATGTTTTGAAATATGTACAATATTTAAATAAAGAATCTAGTATTTATACTATACCTGTTTGTTTCCTGGCTTTCTGTTGCGTTTGAGTTTCGGTTCACAACAACAAAGGACAAATGTTGACCCACCCAGCGGTCGCCATGTGTTTCCATGAACCACACTGTAGTTAATTGACTTGTTGTGTTCAAACAGAAACCAGATATTTGATCCTCATATTAAACCCCCTGTTAAAAAACGAGTTTCCAAAGTATGTTTTTAAATTGATTTTTTATGTTTATGGTTACTGTCTTGATAAATCGAATCTTTTTCACAAACAGAAAATTTGCCTTTTAGCTTTGAATTTTTTTTTTTTTTTTTGCTAACCGAAGTTCCACAGAGGGACATTTTCGCTAACTTTTGGCTATTGTTTGCCCGCATCCTTCTCATGTATTATTCTGCTACTTTTCTCTAATACAACTGTACTTAGTCAATTTGAGCCCATATTTTTGTAAGCTAACTTGTAGCTTTTCTGTGTTTACGTCCTTGTACACTTATTCCTGACTTACTTGATTTAGCTAGCCTGTGGCGCATGTTAATCTTTATTTATTGTGTTCTCCATCTTTCTTTAATAGAGAAGTTCTCAGTTTCTATCGAAGTTGTTTAGGTTAAATATTACCGAGTTTTTAATTTACTCGCGGCTAACCTAGCTTCTCTGAGACCGGTGACTTTTTCGCTTTTTATCTTACTTGAACACATACAAAATGCATCTTTAAATATATAAATCCACAGAGAAGGTGTTTTCTGATGAAAACAGTAGATAACGTAAATAGTGTTTTTGTTTGTCAGAATTAATTTTACTCATTTTTTCTTTCCCCGTTGACATTTTGAGAACGCGTCTACAGTGAAATATCCAAAACAATTCAAAACACAAGTTTGCGTACTGAGTTTGTTTTTTCTGTACTGTGTTTATTTTTTTTTCCACAGTAGAGGGCGCTGTAGAACATCGTGGTGCGGTGGATGTTTTGTTTACTGATCTGCTCCACCTTGTGTTAAACTCGGACATACAGAACATTCCTACAACACATTCCCTGTGTCAGCTGACGCTTGTGTGATGCTAACACGTTAGCTCCGGAGTAAATGAGCTAAATAGTGACAAAGTAACTCGTAGAGCAGTCGGCTGGCGACGTAACAGTGTGCCGCCTCTACGGAAACCGTTTAAAAGTGACGTTAACAACTAATAAAGCGCGGTTTTTATAGTAGCTTGCTCGTAGGTAGCGGGTGTTAGCAGGCTAACGGTTGAACAGGAAGTAGCTCGTCTGATGTAGCAGCCGTGGCTAACTTAAGCTCCGCTCAGAGCGTCTTCATGGAGGGATTTAAAAGAAGTGTCAGCGCAGTTGTACGGTCGGACCAGAGGTTGTGAAGACCCTCTGTCGGGTAAATGTTGATTAAATGGCAAAAAACAAGCATAGAAATGGCTTGGACTTTCGGGGAAGCAGAGACAAGCTGACAGATAAGGGGAAGGGCGGCTGGTACGGATCCGGGGCAGAGGTAAACGGTAACGCCATCCCGCCGGAGGAGCGGGTGGACAAGTACGGGTTCACCGGTGGAGCTCAGCAGTCTCCCACTGACCCGTGAGTACGAGTATTACAATACTATCACAATCTACTGTAGTAGTTTATACTGCTTTAAAAAACAACAACAACAACTAATCTCTCGAGTCATTTCAGTGATTCACTAGAAGTGTATAGTGGTGTTTTCTCTTCGGCAGAGAAAGTGCAGAAATCTCACATCATTTGATGTGAGATTTCTGTAAGTAAATAATTTACACTATATACCAATATTTGATGTGAGATTGTTGGGTTTTCAAATGCATGAATCAAAACGGTATTTTTTAAGTAAATAATTTACACTATATACCAAGTTCTAAAAGTTAAAAATATAAATGAATGTGTGTGTTTGGATTTTGAATATTCTGTCTGAAGTAAACAGTTACAAAAGTCGTATTTAACACAGAAAGTCTCTTAAAATTGTATGTAATTAAACCTTGTGTCTCTTGTCCAAAGTGCACATGTTCAACTGCTGTGGACAAAGACGGTGGTTATGTCCCGGTCACATGTTCATGTGATGTTTATGAGTAGAAAACACATGAAAAGTGCAGAGTTGACTTGTTAATGTTTTATATGTTTTATTTAAAAAAAAAAACCATACAGGAAACAGGGAAGTTCATAATGTTTAACCTAGTGTTTTTCAACCTTGGGGTCGCGACCCCACGTGGAGTCGTTCATAATTTAAATGGGGTTTGCCAGAAATGTCTAAGAGTAAAGAATTACTGATTTGAATATTTTTCAGCTAATTATTATTCTTATTAAAATTAATTTAATTATTGGCTTCTGTCGCTTTCATGAATACAACTGAAGCTCAAATAAAATGAAACATAAAAATATCTGAGTTGATGGAGATGATTGATCACGTGACTGAAAAAAAAAAAAAGAAGAAAGAAATGTCTCAGAGGTCGCCAGAAATTTGAGATGCCAAAATGGTTTGATCCAGAATATCAACACTGGAGATGAGGTTCACATCTGGGTTTCATGCATTTTTTTAAAAAATGAATTTTCTTGTTCACATTCAGTGTGGAAATTTGAATTTGAAAATTTCAAATAGTCAACATTTTATTAATTAAATGTTTTTTTCTTTTTTCTCCTAATTAAATGTCTGCAGGTCTAAAACTGTCAGATGATTCCTTTAAATTCCTGACATATTATTGTTTGATCCCTCAGTAGACTTTATTATGTACCTCACGTTGACACATTTGTCTTCATTTTTTAAAGTGTAAGACCAACATTTTTCTCTCTTATTTGAAGTGTGTTATGTCAATTTCCAAGACACATTATTTCAGTTTGTAATGTATTTTTACAAAGTAACAATTTTTTTGAAAATGAGGCTAATGATCAGAGCTTGACAACAATGGAGACGTCGGTGTGTGTGTGTGTGTGTGTGTGTGTGTGTTGTTGTGTAAAAGTTAGTGGGAAACTGATTGAAACTGGGCTAAAGATCTTCCTAATGCTTCCTGTTTTCCTGCGCTGCTGATGGTGAAGAGCTGCAGGACAGGGTTCCTGTGTACGAGGAAGAGATGACACACACACACACACACACACACACACACCTCATCCTTTGACAGGGACTTCCCTGTGATAAACACAAGGAAGTGAAAGTTGTGTCAACTTCTATAAAAGGACTTTTGTCTCTGATCCGAACTTTCTCTCTGTCTCTGTTTCTGCGGCCGCAGCACGGAGGAAACTCCGATTGATGTTCTGAGACTACGAGAGGCCAAATGGCTGGAGATGCTCAACAACTGGGACAAATGGATGGCCAAGAAACACAAGAAGGTCAGCAGTGGTGACTCTCTGTCTCCTTGACTCTGGACGTTGTCTTTTTTTTTTTCTTTTTTGAGTTTAAAGTGGAAAAAGTGTAACTTGAGTCTCATCCTTTACTTCACCTGTTGCTCTGTTGCTCTGTTGCTCTGTTGCTCTGTTGCTCTGTTGCTCTGTTGCTCTGTTGCTCTGTTGCTCTGTTGCTCTGTTGCTCTGTTGCGTTGCCTTGTGTAAATATGTTCCTGTTGATGAACAGGTGAAAGAGCGCTGTCAGAAGGGGATTCCACCGTCGCTGCGTGGTCGAGCGTGGCTCTACCTGACTGGAGCCAAGGTGAAACGAGAGCAGAACAGAGGCAGATTTCAGGTCAGCTGAAAAAAAACGTGATTTTACCGTGAATTTATCACCATGTATTCTTTTACCATGAGATATCTATTTTTATCGTCATAAACAAAATGAACGTATAATTTCCTGTTCACGTTCTACATTTATTTTTTATTTTTATTTAATATTTTTTAATTTTTTTTAAACTTGCACTAACATGAAAAAGAAATGTAGGTGAAAAAAGTCACTAGGGCCGTATGTTGGCAAATCTACTGACGTACAGTATGTTGTCATTGATAATCAACCTTAGTTTTGAGTAAATGTTCTTAAATAAAAAATAAGTACTACAAAAATGTACAAATATATTTGTATATATATATATATATATTTGTATATATATAAAGGACAAAATATTATGGCCGTTTTGTCCATAATATTTTGTAGAAATGTCAAAATTATTAAACACAACCTGAACCAACAATCCTTTAATGTCACATTTTTCTGTTCAAGTTTGTGAGAATAAAATCTCAACCATCAGACTGTAAAAGATTTATTCTGTTTTTTAAAAATTATTATTATTTACCAGTAGATAAACTACAACTCATCGTTATTAACAAACTACAAATTTAATCCTGTAATTCCAATCTAATATTCCAGGAGCTGGACGACCAGCCAGGAAGTCCAAAATGGGTGGATATCATCGAGCGAGATCTTCATCGTCAGTTTCCCTTCCACGAGATGTTTTCAGCGAGGGGAGGTCACGGGTAAACGCCGCGTTCTGTTGTGTCGCCTGAAGTCTGATCCTCACAGGAAATCACATGTGGTCAGTGATGACTCTACTCTGACACCTACAGGCAGCAGGACCTGCTCCGTGTCCTGAAGGCCTACACTCTTCATCGTCCAGAAGAAGGTTACTGTCAGGCTCAGGCCCCCATCGCTGCTGTTCTCCTGATGCACATGCCGGCTGAGGTGACGACACGGAGGAGGAGGAGGAGGAGGAGGAGGCAGCAGCTTCTCATCTCCTCCCACAACTCTAAACAGGATTAGGCAGCAGAAATTAAAGAAAGAAATTAAGACGTCATAATAGAAAAAAAACCCAAACTATTTTCTAACTTTTTAAGATCTTTGAAGACACTAAATCCTTGTGGTTTTCGAGGCAGTTTTGTAACTTTAATTATATATGAGGTCGTAACTTTTATGACCTCAACGTTTGAAGTTATTTGGTTTTCACAAAAAAAAAAAAAAAAAGAGAAATTATTTTTCACTGGACCCAAAAGTTCAGTTTCTCTTTCATCCAAACCTGAAGTCAACGTCTGTTTTTTTTTTTTCATTTCTAGGACGCTTTCTGGGTTCTTGTCCAAATATGTGAAAAATACCTTCCAGGATACTACAGTACTGGGCTGGTATGTTACTATACACGCATTTTCACACACATTACAAATAACACAATAACAAATCTTCTAACATATAACACTTTGCAGATATATATATATACGTGTGTATGTGTATATTTACACATTTATACTTGCATATATTTGTAAATATGTATTTACAAATATAAATTATGCAAATATATATTTATATATTTGTATAATTTATATTATTATATAATAATCTATTAAATTATTTAGATAATTTACATGTATGTATATATCTGTATAATATATATATATTATTATACAGTAGCAATAATGTGTATATTATAAATTATATAAATATGTTAATATGAAATGTGTATATATATGTATAACATATATATTATGTAATAATATATATTAAATTATTTATATAATTTACATGTATGTATATATGTGTATATATCTGTATAATATATATTATTATACAGTAACAATAATGTATATTATAAATTATATTAAATATTTTAATATGTACTGTATATGTATATATTTGTATATCATATATATTATTATGTAATAATATATATTATTAAATTATTTTTATATTTATATGTATGTACTGTATATATGTATGTATATATATTCACCCAGGTCAAAGTTTAACTTCCTCCATTGGTTCAGCTTTCACCAGTTTCATTGATACGATGACGGCCTCACCTCAGACTCACTGCTGAGTCAGCGTTCTTAGTGTGTTTGTGGCAGGAGGTGTTGAGTGGAATGTCATTACTTCATAATCAGATCAGGCAGAGAGAGAGAGAGAGAGAGAGAGAGGAATGTGTGCTGCTGCTGCTGCTGCTTCTTTGTTGACCCTGCCTGTCATTCCCATCTTGTGTCAACAGGAGGCGATCCAGCTGGACGGGGAGATCCTGCACGCTCTGCTGAAGAAGGTTTCTCCCGTGGCTCACAGTCACATGAAGAAGCACAAGCTGGAGCCCATCCTGTACATGACGGAGTGGTTCATGTGCGCCTTCTCCCGCACTCTGCCCTGGGCTTCGGTGCTGCGAGTCTGGGACATGTTCCTCTGCGAGGGTGAGGCCACGCCCACTCTGACGTCAGCACTGTGGAAATAAGATAGAACACCTGTCCCAGAGGTTCTCCTTGTCGTGTTTGTTTAGTACTTTTTGCCCCTGGTTCTGAGTCTAAAAGAAAAAAAAAACAGTCCAGGTTTTGACTTTTTTGTCCGTACATCTTTGTCTTCTGACTCTACAGTCTAGAATAGACGATTGAGGCTCTTAAAAATCTAACCTTCCACTGCCCTGTTCTGCCAGGAGTGAAGATTGTGTTCAGGGTGGGCCTGGTTCTGCTGAAAAGCATGCTGGGATCCCAGGAGAAACTGAAGTCCTGCCAGGGTCTGTATGAAACCATGGAGCTGCTGCGAGCCATAAAGCCTCAGTACATGCAGGAGAAGTTCCTGATCCGAGAGGTGAGTGATCCACCTCATGGTTTAGGTCAGTTCTTTAAATGTGTATCGACATTTTTTATTTAAATTTTTTTTTTCATAATTTCACATATTAATTTACAGTTAATGCGTTCATCTTGACAGTCCTAATGTTTTACGCAAGGATTTGTCTGATTTGCCGATGTGGCGATATTATCCAAACTTTCTGATTCCGATATCAACTAATACCGATATAGCCGGGCAGTGGTGGCCTGGTGGTTAAGGAGGCAGCATTCTGCAGATTATTAAAATAGATTAATAGAATGAGCTGCAATGCTGCCATCTAGTGGCTTTCACTTTCATATACAGCCGTATTTCCCCCAAAACTATTTTTAGGTCGCACATCATTTGGCCGAAACCCAGGCTTTGCAATTGTAATATCTGTAAGAATCGTTATCCTCCGATAATGAAAACCCGATAACAATTCTAACGTATTATATAACTATGCTAATATCGGGAAATAAAAAAACAGGAAGTTAATGTCACACCCAGATATTTGGATCATTTTTTTTCCGTCCTCAGATCATCGACCTTTCAGTGTCTGAGAAGGACATCGAAAAGGAACACCACGCTCAGCTGCGCCGCTGGAAGGAGACCAAAGGAGACCTCCACTGCGTATCCCCTCCCAGGATGCACGGCGCCAAGGCCATCATCGCCGCGGAGCCGCCCAACCGTCAGCACCTGAGACAGCTGCCCACCATCATCGTGGAGTCTCCGCTGGCGTCCAAGACCGCGGACGACGCAAAGGGAAGTAGAAATGTCAGACAGGAAGAGCAGACGGAGACAAAGGCCCCGGCGGATTTCTTCATAATCAGATCAGGCAGAGAGAGAGAGAGAGAGAGAGAGAGAGAGGAATGTGTGCTGCTGCTGCTGCTGCTTCTTTGTTGACCCTGCCTGTCATTCCCATCTTGTGTCAACAGGAGGCGATCCAGCTGGACGGGGAGATCCTGCACGCTCTGCTGAAGAAGGTTTCTCCCGTGGCTCACAGTCACATGAAGAAGCACAAGCTGGAGCCCATCCTGTACATGACGGAGTGGTTCATGTGCGCCTTCTCCCGCACTCTGCCCTGGGCTTCGGTGCTGCGAGTCTGGGACATGTTCCTCTGCGAGGGTGAGGCCACGCCCACTCTGACGTCAGCACTGTGGAAATAAGATAGAACACCTGTCCCAGAGGTTCTCCTTGTCGTGTTTGTTTAGTACTTTTTGCCCCTGGTTCTGAGTCTAAAAGAAAAAAAAAACAGTCCAGGTTTTGACTTTTTTGTCCGTACATCTTTGTCTTCTGACTCTACAGTCTAGAATAGACGATTGAGGCTCTTAAATATCTAACCTTCCACTGCCCTGTTCTGCCAGGAGTGAAGATTGTGTTCAGGGTGGGCCTGGTTCTGCTGAAAAGCATGCTGGGATCCCAGGAGAAACTGAAGTCCTGCCAGGGTCTGTATGAAACCATGGAGCTGCTGCGAGCCATAAAGCCTCAGTACATGCAGGAGAAGTTCCTGATCCGAGAGGTGAGTGATCCACCTCATGGTTTAGGTCAGTTCTTTAAATGTGTATCGACATTTTTTATTTAAATTTTTTTTTTCATAATTTCACATATTAATTTACAGTTAATGCGTTCATCTTGACAGTCCTAATGTTTTACGCAAGGATTTGTCTGATGTGGCGATATTATCCAAACTTTCCGATTCCGATATCAACTAATACCGATATAGTGGGGCAGTGGTGGCCTGGTGGTTAAGGAGGCAGCATTCTGCAGATTATTAAAATAGATTAATAGAATGAGCTGCAATGCTGCCATCTAGTGGCTTTCACTTTCATATACAGCCGTATTTCCCCCAAAACTATTTTTAGGTCGGACATCATTTGGCTGAAACCCAGGCTTTGCAATTGTAATATCTGTAAGAATTGTTATCCTCCGATAATGAAAACCCGATAACAATTCTAACGTATTATATAACTATGCTAATATCGGGAAATAAAAAAACAGGAAGTTAATGTCACACCCAGATATTTGGATCATTTTTTTTCCGTCCTCAGATCATCGACCTTTCAGTGTCTGAGAAGGACATCGAAAAGGAACACCACGCTCAGCTGCGCCGCTGGAAGGAGACCAAAGGAGACCTCCACTGCGTATCCCCTCCCAGGATGCACGGCGCCAAGGCCATCATCGCCGCGGAGCCGCCCAACCGTCAGCACCTGAGACAGCTGCCCACCATCATCGTGGAGTCTCCGCTGGCGTCCAAGACCGCGGACGACGCAAAGGGAAGTAGAAATGTCAGACAGGAAGAGCAGGCGGAGACAAAGGCCCCGGCGGTGGAGACGGTGGACGGCCCCTCCCCCGGTGACCCTTCACCTCTGCTCAAACACAGCACCTTAGAAGTGTCCAGGGAGAGCGTGAGCAGCACCGAGCACGACACCTACCTGTAGCACCCCCACCTGTTTACACTAGGAATGATTCCAGACGTAGCTTTGACGGTCACTTCTGTTCGCAGAGGGCTTCACAGTCTAGTCCAGGGGTGTCAAACATACGGCCCGCGGTCCAAAACTGGCCCGCTAGAGTGTTCCATCAGGGCCACTTGATGGTTTTTTTATAGCGGGGGAAAAAAATGCACCAAAGCTTCATGTTTGAGGGCCACTTGATGATTTTTTTTTATAGTGGGGGAAAAAAAATGCACCAAAGCTTCATGTTTGTGACGGTTTCTCCAAATATATTTCATCCCATGTGACTTCGTTCTAATATACTCGTACTTTACTATTTTCAGAAAAACAAAATGGGATTAAACATGGACTTATTGTTATTTAAGATGATTATTTTACCGCTGTACTGGTCCGACCCGGCACACGTCCAATCGGGCCACAGTGAGTTTGACAGCCCTGGTCTAGTCCATATGTTTCTATCAGAACACTCCAAAAGTAACACCAAACTCTTTATTAGCTGACGTCGACTCCAGGCTGTTCGCGCTCCTGACGTCGTAACCCGTGCGCCGCAACCGCACTTTCTTATAAGAGCTAAAAACTGCTAACGGGAACTTAACGCAACACACGTATCGTGCGAGAGTAGATGTGTTGCGTCGCAAAGAAGCGATGTAACACGACGAGTTTGGAGCTGCACAATCTGAGTATTATCTCAGTTCCGTCTCAGTTGTACGGGTTGATGTGAAGAATACACAGGTGATAATCTGAGCTGCAGTCACCTGAGATTATCGACTGTAATCTCAACGATGCTGCGGCGCTGGAGCAGGAACGTTTGAACGACTGCGTGGGATAAAAACGCCGCGTCAGGTTCATGTTGGAGTTTACTTTTTTTATTTGAAAAATCAAAAAAGGCGGGCGTGCGAGCGGTGAGTTAGCTTCTAAAGATGACTGAAGATGTAGAGAAACTCTGTCACTGTTTCCGTGAGAAGAAGCTGCTGTTTTTCTCGTGACGGTTTGTCGTCTTTGCCGTCGGTGTAAATGAAGTCTGACGTTTAGTCTTAATTATGTTTGAGTTTTTCTGGAGCACTTTGTATTTTGACGTAGATAATTAGACACAGAGAGATTCTAATTTTCTTTGGCTCTGACGAAACACTGTTATTATGAAGAACGTTTGGGTCGTTTTTTTTGTTTTTGTTTTTTTACATCAATGTATTTTCAGATAAAAAAAAACACAATTCTCACTTTATTTTGAGTCAAAAATGTCTTGTATAATTCTTAGCTTAAATATATGATTTTGACTTTTTGTTTCTAAGATCTAGAAAATTCTAAATCTTCTGAAGATAAAAACCAAATAATGACGTTGTCGACTCTTCAGTCAAAATGCTGCCTTTTTCTCACAACATGGATTGTTATAAAAAATCCTTAGTGTTAGATATTGATTCACAGGAAGTCGGAAATAGAGAGAAATATAATTTTGTTGTTTGGTTTTTTGGTTTATTTTGTTTGTCAGAATGTTTGGATTTTTTTTTCAATACTCAGGATTTTTAGGATTAAATTCAGAAAAACTGCTGTAAACACTTCAGAGTGGATTATCATCACATCAGTTCAATCAGGGTTTTATTTGGAGTTTCTGTCAGACAGACGGATGAATCCGAATTCTCCCGCTGTTCAACACTAGAGGGAGCTATAACATTACACTGTTCTGAACAGCAGCAGTAAAAACAAGACTAAAAATAGTGACTCAGATAAACAAAAAAGGATGCAGATATATTTTTAACACCAAGGAGCCAAAGATTTTTTTTCATGAAGAGTTTATAAATGTATATTTTCGTAATAATTATTTTGTATTTAATAATTGTCGTTTTCGGGAACGTGGGTTTAAGGTTTGTACTATTGTTGTCGAAGGAAAGACGGAACGTCGTTCTGAAGGATTCTAATCCAGAACTAACTAACTGAAGAATCTCTATATGAAGTTTTTGTAAAATACTACAGTAATACACACAGCGCTGGGAGAATCAGAGGAGGCGTGTTTGTTTGTTTGTTTGTTTGTTTGTTTGTTTGTTTGTTGTTGCGTATACTTTATCAAGATGTTTACTAATCTGACGTTTTCTCGACAACACGTCTCCATGTTACCAGGAGAATTTTTGTTGCACTTTGATTCGTTGTATTTGTATCATCCAGAAACAGACGACGCTGCACGAACTCCGTCAAAGGAAACAAGCAAACGTGTGACGTGAGAAAATATTCTCCAGATTCTAAATCTAATCTAATCTTCTGGAAAATGTTTTAAAAAAAAAAAAATCTTGACTAAAATTCCGAAGCTGATTGTTAGATGTTTTTTACCAGAAATGGTGCCCTCTGCTGGGCTGTTTCCTGCCCACGACCCTGTGTTTTGGGATCACCGTTTTGGTCAAAGAATTTTTTGATTGTGTTGTAGATTCAAAAAGCAGCCCCAAACTATGACAGAGCCTCCCTCGTGCTTCATTCATGTTGCAGACAATCATTTGGTTTTTTTTTGTTTGTTTGTTTTTTTACTGACTCCTGGTGGTGCATGGTGGGAAATCACTGCAAAGAATTTTATTCCCACACAACATCAGATTAGTTAAATTCAAGAACGTTTGCATTTCTAATAATTATATCACATTTTGAGAATGTCGCAAATGAAGGAAAAAACCTGATTTTGATGAAGTGAACTTGGTCTCAGACCTGGAGACAGAGACGGAGACGTCGGTCCTCTGTCCAACATGTCCCCGTCTTCTAACGTCTTTGGTCTGTCATCTTCTTATTAACCGTAAATGGATGTGCGGAAAACCACCCGTGTTCTCCACTCCCTGTGCTGTCATGTAGATGGCGCCATTTGCTTCATGCTGGAGTCAGAAGACGCTGCTCTCTGATCCTCAGACCAGTTTTTATACAAGACAAAATCCTCAGGCACCGTCGTCAAACTGCAGCAAACAAAAAAAAGAACAGTGAGAAAATAAAATGAGAAAATTTGCAATAAAGAAACAAGAATTTTATTTTGACAAAGTGCCTTAAACTCTCATGGAAAATAATTAATAAATGTTGATAATCAATACAGTTCCACAAATGTTATTAGTTTTTCTTTTGCGTCCGTACCAAAAGACACATGTCCCAGAACTGGTCCTTGCCCCACTGGTTGGGAACCTCTCTTGTTTATTTACCATTTACACTGAAAGGCAGCACTGATATATATATATATATATATATATATATATAAAAAAAAAATTCTTTTTATTATAATGTATGTATAAACTCTTTCATCTATATCTCTTTATAA
>NC_024320.1:28652734-28654845 GCF_000523025.1 Cynoglossus semilaevis
TTCAGCTCTGGGAGGAATTTGCATGTGAAATGGCTGGAATTCCCACAGCGCTCGTTGGCCTGTGGTCGATGAAAGGAGCGAACACAGAGACGTTCTTCTTCCTGGACCAGGTTCATCTGCAGTCCTGCAGCACCACCACCAGGAGCCCTGCTCTCCTCTGGGTTTGACTTCACCAGTGGGAGTGGGAGTGGGAGTGGGAGTGGGAGTGGAGCGCTGCAGCCCGAAATATTGTCATCAAATTCACCTCCAATAAAAGAAACGAAACAAGAAACGAAATGAACTGACGTAACATTTCAAAGGTTTCGGTGAGTTTCCGAACATCAAAGCCATTGGTTCAAATGTATACGTCTGTGGTTCCCAAAGAGGAGGGCGGGGGCCCCTCAGGGGACACAAAGTTACTGCAGTAAAAGTCCGTTCCTTTAATCGGACGTTGAACCGTTTTCCTTTGTTCACGACGACGACGACGACGACGACACGTCTGTTTTCACTGCAGTTGTTCAAAGTACCCGCTGTGAAGTGGAGCTGCAGCTGTGACCGAGTCGGTGTCAAACTGAAGGTTTGGGGACCACCAGTGCACACTCCAAAGAATGTCTCTAAAGCTGAGGTGCCCACACTTTAGGGACCGGGTACTAACCCATGTGGGTTGGTCAGTACTCGGGTTAGAACTCCCTGGTTTTCAACCGGTGGTTCATGTCGTTATGTTTGTACCCCAAGTTTTTCAGTTGAAGAGGATGGAATGGATGGAAGTACGAAGTACACACAAGTACTGTAGAGTCAGGAGTACCACTAGTACCAGACTCCTGAGGACCTTTAACCGCTGGGCCACCGCGCCACGGTCAGTTACTGCCGTCACATGACGAGACGTTCTCCTCGATTCCTACTCCGTCACACGTGTCAAACTCAGGCCCGGGGGCCAAATCTGGCCCTTAGTGTAAATATATCTGGCCCCTGAGATCATATCAAAGGTGTACTAGAGTTGGCCCACCAGAATATAGTCCCTATAATGACAGGATTTAGCAGCACACCACTGCACACAACCAAATGTGACCTCTGCTTTTAACCCATCACCAAATTGAACAGTCCACTTCCTTAACCACTGAGCCACCACCGGCCCGATTTGTAGTGTGGGCAGTGTATACGCATCTTGTGTTTTGTTGTTGTTGGCCTGTGAAAAAATGATTTACACTAAAAAGGAACTTGAAAGTGTAGAGATAAAGAGACGTAATAAGAAACAAATACCACTGATGTGTGACTTATTTCAAAGTTAATTTCTCATGTTTTTATAGTATTAAGCTTTGGTTGTTTGTTTTTTGATACGAAAAAATTCAACGTTACAGATCTGGAGAGAAGGGAAAACATGCACGATTGCCATCAATTTTTCAATAATTATTAAGTTTGGCACCCCTAATGTAGAATATATAAAAGCGAGCCAATGTAAATAAAGTTGGCCAAAACCAAATCGAACAAGTCGTCATTAAATCTGTGTTATAATTTTAGGATACAGAAAGATGTGAATGTAGTGAAATTAGCAGAAAAATATACTAACAACCTTTATTTGACACCTAAATAACATATAGAATAAAATATATATAAAATATAAGAACCTTTTTTTTGAAAATTGGTTCATATATTTTTAAAGTGTAAGTGCTTTAAAGGTCAGACAAAAATGTAATATGCCAACAGATACTGTGAGTTATGAAAGTTATCGAAAAAGTAAGAGCATATGAAGCTGAAATAAAGTCAAACACGAAACAAGAGACCCAAGAAAAGAGACTTAAGAAACATGGGCAAAAATGACGAGTAGCCAAGACATACAGAGTCAGACAAATTGTTTTTATTATTCAATAAGCTAAAATAATTGAAAAATACATAGAACAATGAGACATTTAGCTAGGGAATCAATTTAAACAGACAGGATGTTTTTGGTATTTTAACTGAATAATAATTTGAATAATTTGAACTGTATCAATTCCATATTTGGGAAATTCTTGCAGATCTGCAGACAAGGATTTCCCAAAAAGGGGATTGAAGTTCAAATTATTATTTAATTAATTAGGAATTAGTATTAGTATAAATACATTTTTTAGGTTATAGTATGTAGTTTTGATACA
>NC_024320.1:28655000-28655659 GCF_000523025.1 Cynoglossus semilaevis
TTTCCCCCCCCCCCCCCCCCCCCCCCCCTCTGTCCACGGGGGTGGATTAGAAGAAGAAGAGGTCAGGGGTAAAAAACAAAAAGAATTTTTTTGTATTTTTTTGTTGTTTGTTGTTGTTTTTTTCTGTCATTTCTGACTCCATCTGTCGTCACGGACTCCGACTCTGGTCCAGACTCTGGTCCAGACTCCGATCCAGGGTCTGGTCCAGGGTCTGGTCCAGACTCTGGTCCAGGGTCTGGTCCAGGGTCTGGTCCAGGGTCTGGTCCAGGGTCTGGTCCAGACTCTGGTCCAGACTCCGATCCAGGGTCTGGTCCAGGGTCTGGTCCAGAGACCGAACCAGAGACCGAAATCCTGATCCAGAATGGAAAAAAAAAAAAAAGAAACCAGACGGAAGGTTCCAGACTCCGACCGTGTGAACAGGTTTCCATCAACTTTAGTTCAAATGTGGAGTTTGTTCTAAAACGGATCAACGCGGCAGAAAGACGTGACGATAAAACAGGTTTAAGGTGAGACCAAGTCTCGGGGACGAGTCTTAATCAGACGATCTTTGAAATGACGACCTTCTGTCTTGGAACTTTTTGACGTATGTAACAGTCTCGTTATTAATGCACTGAAGTATCGTCATAGAACACCGTCCCCACTGCAGAACAGACGGAACG
>NC_024320.1:28655766-28656204 GCF_000523025.1 Cynoglossus semilaevis
AAGAGAACCATGATTGATTAGCTCTGAGGGGGGGCGAGGGGGGGGGGGGCTGTATATGATGATGTGGCGGGCCAGATTTGGCCCATGAGCCTTGAGTTTGACACATATGTCTTACAGCAGCGATGACGGAAATGATTGGTTCGTGCAGCGAAAAAGTGAAAAAGTAAAATGTTCTTCTTTATTTTTATGGTTTCATTTTTTTTCCCTTCACTTTCGTCGTTTTCTTCTTCGTGGGTCGTGAGCGCAGTCGTTTCCGTGGTGATTTAACTCTTTCCTTCCCAAAACCGACCAAGGAGATTTTACTGGAGTGGGAATTGAACCTAGAACCTTTACATCTTTTACTACGTCTCTTTGCTCGTGTTTGTTGTAAACGTTTCAAATAGATGAAACCGATAAAGAAATACTGCGCCAAACAAATACCAGTGCAGGGAAAAATAC
>NC_024320.1:28656369-28658510 GCF_000523025.1 Cynoglossus semilaevis
TGTGGCACAGGAAGTAGAGTCTGAGGGGAAGGTGTCAGAGGTCGGACAGATGCCTGCTGAATGGACGGCGGACAGGAAGTGTGTGCGCGCCCTTTTATGGTCGTGCTCCTCCAACAGTAGCCGTTAATGATCTCCGCTCCATCACGGCTGTTGTTCTTTCCCTCTGGATCATGATGAGGTCTGAGGAAATGAGAACAAAAACAGCGGCCGGTTCCAGCGGGGGAACTCCCCGACCTCCTTCAGCACCTGAACGCCTCATGAATCACCGTCGCTCGCATCTTTGGCCCAGTGTCCAAACGGTGGTTCCCCTTCAGGTGGTTCTACTTGACCCACGGGTCCGGGCTGCACGGGAACCTCCAGGTGGGTTCTGGGAGCTGAGGTCGGGTCTGGTTCTGTTTGAAGTCCTCCCTGTGACCTCTGACCTGTGGAACAGCCTTTCTGCCCCCCCGTCAACTGTTGCCCGCCTCGGCGTCCTGCTGACCACGCCATTTTTCAGCACCAACTGTAAAAGTGTCCGTGGGAAATTGACTTCCTGTGAACAGAAAATGACTTCCTGTGGACAAGTCACCTAAAACTAAACATTAAAAAAAAAATAGCGTTCTTGAAGCTAACCCTCAGCTAAGTTACCGACGAGCGTTAATTAAAAACAAACAGAGAAAAATAACGTTCTTGAAGCTAACGCTCAGCTAAGTTACCGACGAGCGTTAATTTGTTAATTCGCTCATTTGCAGCACTCGTATCGCCATCAAATTTTCTCCAATAAAAATAACTAAAAACCATTTGATTCGTTCCAGCCAGAAATAAACTATGAATTAATTAACGAGTTAAATTAACCTCCTTCATCTAAACATCAAAAACATAAATATAAACAAATTTATTCATCAAATAAAATAATAATAATGAAGAAAACATTTTATATTATTGTTATAAAAATTAGTAAAATAACCCAGAGGGGGAAACAGCGCCACACAGTGTTGAGTTGACCACTGGTAACTGGATGTTTCTCCGTATCACGAAGGAAAAATCTCGTAAAAGTTGTTGACTCGTAACTTAGAAAACTCTCGTTTTAGCTCGTAATAAAAATGATTATTTTGGCAGAACTAAAAAACTTCAGTTTGCTAACGCTACGTTTTTTTGCTTTTTGCTCTAAGCTAACTTTGAGTCAGTTAGCTAACTTTGAGTTAGCTAGCTCAGTGTTAGCCGAGGTAGCTAACTGTTACTGCTGTCTTTTCCACTTGTCTGTATCTGATCTTCTGTCTCTTCCTGCCATTGTTGGGTCACATCCCCACTGTCCACTCTCTTCCCGTCCGTCAGTGTCTCTCTCCCCCCATCCTCCCCCAGGCAAGGAAACCTGGAGCCTGGAGAGGATACAGGAGGGGGAGGGGGTGAGGGGGGGACACTGCTGTGTGTGGTAATGTGTGTATTTTTAACTATGTGTGTGTGTGTGATCAGAAACTTCAGCCTCGTCGGAAGGAAAAACAAATATTTTTCTACTTCTCAAATACTTTGTTCTCATACATGGGTCAAACGTCGGGAGTCGAAGCGTTAACGTTAATCTGCACGCCAGTGTTTTATTCCAACCTACGTTTGGTCGTTAGCTCGAGCGTTCGCGGCGAGCGAGCGAACGTGCACGTGCGTCGGCGGCCGCTGACCTCACGACCTTTCTTTCAAACTAATGACAAAAGCACATCGACATCACGACCTTTGGTGTGGAGTTACAGTGTGTGTGTGTGGGGGGGGCTGTAGGGGGCGCTGTGGTCACCAACACTGACGGTTCTCATGGTTCTGACCAGAGAGGTCCGATATCGTCCAAACATTTAATTTCTGATTCCGATATCAACCGATACTGATACAGCGGGGCAGTGGTGCCCTGGTGGTTAAGGAAGGTAAGTGCAGCCTCCTCACTAAGGTGACGGGTTAAAGCAGTGTTACTATGATTTTCTGCCATGCCCCCCCTAGGGGGCAGAAGTGTTTTTTTAATAAAAGTTCTTCAGAGACTGAAGCACCTAGTTCTGATGGTTCTGATTGTTATGATGGTTCTGTTGGTTCTGATGGTTCTGTTGGTTCTGTTGGTTCTGTTGGTTCCATTGGTTCTGTTGGTTCTGTTGGTTCCTTTGGTTCTGTTGGTTCTGTTGGTTCTG
>NC_024320.1:28660651-28662288 GCF_000523025.1 Cynoglossus semilaevis
GTTTTTTGGAAATAAAATTTTTTTTTTTTTTTTTTTTTTTTTCCATTCTGTGTTCCCTGTATTTACGCACAAACGTCTGTTTGTTGTGCCACCCTGTGGCAGCGACAGGAAGTGGTGGGTGGATGGAGTGCGTTCATCGCGTTCATCGCGTTCATCGCGGCCGATGTTTAATTTCAGCCATCGGCAGATCACGTCTAAAAACAGACGTCCAGCACCAGGAAGTCGGCCTGATTCACTTCACTTTGCTTTTTTCCTGTCCTGCAGTCGGACAATTAAGACAGGAGGAGTAGGTGGAGGAGGAGGAGGAGGTGAAGGAGGATGAGGAGGAGGTGAAGGTGATGGAGGAGGAGTAGGTGGAGGAGGAGGAGTAGGTGGAGGAGGAGGTGAAGGAGGACGAGGAGGAGGTGAAGGTGATGGAGAAGGAGTAGGTGGAGGAGGAGGAGTAGGTGGAGGAGGAGTAGGTGATGGAGGAGGTGAAGGAGGACAAGTAGGAGGGGAAGGGGATGGAGGAGGAGTAGGGGGAGGGGGAGGGGGAGGGGAGGGGGGGGGAGAAGTTTGTTGAGTGATACAGTAGTTGTGTCTAAACGTTGGTGCTTTGGCGCCACCGCTGCCACTCAGTGGAGACAAAGAGCGGAGCCGGCGAGTGAGGCGTCCCACCTGGGACAACAGAGACCACCAGGGGGCGAGGGAGAAACCGGTTCTGTCCCCTTTGTCCTTCAGAGAAACTCAGAACTGAGTGAAGGTTGAGCTGGAGTTTCTCGGCTGAAGTGGAAGTTTTTTTTTTTTCACTTTTGAGGAATGTAAAAAAAACTCCGTTTGATTTCAGTGTGATGTTGAACCAAAACAAACTCTAAAAATATATAAATTCTTATGATTTGTTTTTTATTGAGCAGCACTGGGTTTGTTGAAAGATTTGTATTTTAGTTGAACTCAATTTAAAAAAAAGTTATTATTATTATTATTATTTAACAAAACACCCGGTCTTTACTAATGCAGTTTAATTATTATTTTTTTATTTGTTTGTTACAGTTTAATTTTTGTTTTTATTTCCTCATTCATGAAACACTACATTTTCAAATGAAAGTTTCTAATAAATATTATTTATATTGTTTTGAAAAAACAACAACAACAAACAAAAAAGTTTTTAAAAATATCTGTTCATAATATTTATAATGTTTTAATTTTAAACTGAATTCATCATGTTCTGTTTTTTAATTCATTTTAATTCATGACCATCAGGTGTCGAAGTGATTCATGTTTCCACGTTAGTTCATACGAAGGTCTGGAATGAAGTTCTGTTCCGTCTCAGGTTGAACCTGCGTTTTTGTTTTCTGTGTCTGGACGAGTTCAGACATGAACTCACACACACACACACACACACACACACACACACATGTTGTTATTCAGCTGCAGCTCAACGCTCCGCCGTCTGGACGACTCTCGATTGACATTTAAATTGATATCTTCATGAAACCTGTCATGTCCACGCCTCACTCTGTGGACTGTGTCCAAACATGTCTGACGAGTGAAGAGAGAGGAGTTCAGTTGGATTAAGAACAAAAAGAAAAAAAGTTCTGTAAAATAATAATAATAATAAACAAAACAAAACAGTTGAAAAACAGAAAAATACAAGTCAA
>NC_024320.1:28662753-28664151 GCF_000523025.1 Cynoglossus semilaevis
GGAGGAGGGGGTATTTAAGGGTGGGTGCAGCGGCTGAGGCCACAGAGAGACGTCTCCCGCCGTGGGTCAACCTGTGGACACCGGACGCTTGGTGACTGTTACAGAAAGGAAACCGAAGATGGAGACGGAGCCCACCGAGGGTGTCTACGACTACTACGACTACGACGAGCCCGAGAACGGCACCATGTGCGACTACTCCGAGTGGTCGCCGTCCTACTCCGTCATCCCCGTCCTCTACATGCTCATCTTCATCCTGGGCCTCTCTGGGAACGGCGTGGTCATCTTCACCGTGTGGCGGGCCCAGGGCAAGCGACGAACCGCCGACATCTACATCGGGAACCTGGCGCTGGCCGACCTCACCTTCGTGGTCACTCTCCCCCTGTGGGCCGTCTACACCGCCATGGGCTACCACTGGCCGTTCGGGGTGGCCCTGTGTAAGATGAGCAGCTACGTGGTCATCCTCAACCTGTACGCCAGCATCTTCTGCCTCACCTGCATGAGCTTCGACCGCTACCTGGCCATCGTCCACTCCCTGTCCAGCACCCAGCTGCGCTCCCGGGGCTACATGAGGAGCTCCATCGTCACCATCTGGCTGCTGTCGGTACTGCTGGCCGCGCCGACTCTCGTCTTCCGCACCATCAAGTTCGACCCGTCCAGCAACCGCACCTCCTGCGCCATGGACTTCAGCCTGGTGACCCTCAACAAGGCGAAGGAGACCTGGTTGATCGCCGGCCTCAGCATCTTCTCCACGGCCATGGGCTTCCTGCTGCCCTTCCTGGCCATGATGGTGTGCTACGGCTTCATCGGCTGCACCGTCCCCCGCCACTTCAACACCCTGCGCAAGGAGGACCAGCGGAAGAGGAGGCTCCTGAAGATCATCACCACCCTGGTGGTGGTGTTCGCCGCCTGCTGGGTACCCTTCCACGTGGTGAAGACCGCGGACGCCCTCTCCTACCTGCAGCTGCTGCCGGACACCTGCTACTTCCTGCGGTTCCTCCTGGTGGCGCACCCGTACGCCACCTGTCTGGCCTACATGAACAGCTGCCTCAACCCCTTCCTCTACGCCTTCTTCGACCTGCGCTTCAGGTCCCAGTGTCTGTGTCTCCTCAACCTGAAGAAGACGCTGCACGCCAGCCCCGCCAGCTCTCAGTCGTCCCAGAAGACCGAGGCCCAATCCCTGGCCACCAAGGTGTGATGGCGGCTCGGGTTCCCAGAGGAACGTTGGGGAACCGATGAACGTTGCAGAACGTTGCGGGCGAACAGATAAGAAGTCACACGGCTCCAGGGCGCTTCCTCCTCACAGATTGTCTGCAGTCAGTCAGGGTGGCCCGCTCCACCCCACCCCTGCTGCCCCCTCCCTCCCCCCCCCCGCCCCTCCGCACGCCCGCCCGCGGCCGC
>NC_024320.1:28664531-28666631 GCF_000523025.1 Cynoglossus semilaevis
GCAGCTGACAAATGTTTTCAGGCTGGTTGAGTCCGCAATTAAAGAGGTGGCTGCTTTGGCAGTCTGCTGGAGTGTGTGTGTGTGTGAGAGTGTGTGTGTGTGTGAGTCTACGCATGAAGGAATGAGTTTGCGTGTGTTTGTCGACCGTCAGAAGGACAAATACACAACGGTGTTATTTTGTGAATACACATTTGTTTTGAATCTCGTCAATGATTTTTTTTTAATAAAAAAAAATTCCTTAAAAAAAAAAAAATCATCCCAACTGGTCTGTTGTCTCTGTCTGTTATTTGTAGCGTCTGGTTCGCTCCTGCTGGAATGTATTTTCTCCCATCCAGTGAACGTGCGTCTTCCTGTTGGTGCATTGTGGGTAGAGTCAAACACCATTGTGTTTCTGAGGGGAAACAATCGGAGCATGTGTCCTGCAGGAAATGCACGTTTGACTTCTGTTTCCTCCCACTGAGTGTTTGTTTCACTGATGACAAACTTTCTTCAGAAAAAAAAAAAAAAATCTAAAACAAACACAAAAAAACCTTATTTTTAATAAACATTCAATTAACTCGGTAACTTTTAAAAAACTGAGTGAATATTCTGACTCAAATGCTAAAAAAACAAATGCAGGAAATTATTTGTTATGTTCCAGTTATTCTGGATTAACACTGAGGCTAAAATGTTAGCATCAGTGCAAGCTGTAAAAACTAAAATTTGGTTTGAAAAAAAAACAACTAGTTATTAACCAAACTGAAAATTCATCCATGTTGTAGTGTTAGCGTTAGCATTAAGTAGCACAAAATAGCTGAATAAAAGTTGAAGAATATCTGTCGTTAAAGGAGAAACAGAAAAGCTAAACAGAAGTTAACGGTCAATAGTTCATCAAAGTAAACAAAATCACTAGCGTTAGCACTGAAAAAAACGCTAAATACAATTAAATATTTCCATAGCTCAGGTTAGCTTCCAGAAATAGCTAACGTGGCAAATTAAAAACATCTCATTTACCTTTAATGATGAGTAAATTTTGCTAGGCTACAAGCACAACTTCCAATCAAAACACAGGAAGTAGCCTAAAAGGCTAGCATTAATGTAAACCAGAAAAAACTAAAACTGGATTTAAAAATAATCTGGAAAATTATAGATTTTTTAGGATTCTGGATTAAATAAGTATGAGGTTCAAAGAAAAACATTAAAATTAGCTAAATTAGCAAAGCTAACGAGTATGAACTACTACCGTTACCTCTGAACAGGCTAAAATGTTTAGCCTAATATCATTAATAATATCTTAAATTTAGGAAACGTAACAGAAATAAGTAAATGTCATCAAGGAACAAGATTAGCCAAAATTATTTAATTTAATCTGACAACATTCCACAGGCGGGATTATCGCGTTATCGCTAATTTCCACACGACAAAGTCAAAGCCTTTATTTCCAGTCGACACGTCTGAGCTCAGAACTGAACCGTGATGAGTTTCTACAAGGACATCATCGTCACCAGCAGGGGGGGACAGAGGGATTGGACTAATCCCTGGTTCCTCACTGCAGTACCTGCTGGTTTCACCTGGAACAGTGAGCAGTACTCAGTATGTGGAGGAGTATTTGGCCAAAAGTAAAACTTTGTCGTTTAAAACTTCGTATACGTGAAATCTAAGAAAAGAAGAATAAAAAAAAAAACAAAAAACAACCAGCAGCTGGAGCCACATTATCTCTGCCCTCGTGACCACAGTCTGAGCTCATCTTAGTCTATAATCCCTGTCCACACACACACACACACACACACACACACACACACACTTAAAAGCTGAACGATTCAGAAAGGCCAATTAAAGATTTATATTTATACATTTATATGTTTTTTTTAAATAAACTGAAAATAAAAAAAACGAGGACAGCGGTCAGACATGTGGACGAGGACTGTCCTCGTCCAGCCGCCGGTTCTGAACGTCACGGTTCATTGGTGAAAAGTTCATGCAGGACGATTTCAAATTCCACAGCGGAGGATATTTCTTACGAGACGACGGTCACATGACCCTCCACCTGTCAACATCAAAGTCGCCGCCGCCGCCGCCGCCGCCGATATCCGATACGAGTGGCGCGGTTTCATGGCGCTC
>NC_024320.1:28667071-28670172 GCF_000523025.1 Cynoglossus semilaevis
GGTTTGAACTTCAATGTAGGTTGAATTTTTTTTTTCTTTTTTTACATTCTAACTGATTGAAGACTGGTGTAACGGTTGTTAGCATAGCTTTCCTCAGCAGCAGACAAGCAGGAAGTCCTGGGTTCGATTCCCAGTGGAACCACATGCTTGGCGCCTCCAAGAGGCAGAAGATCTGCTGTTAACACAAGGATCAATGGAGTTCAAATCTGATCAGAGAACAGTTCATTTGAAGCTGCTGCTGCTGCGGAAACGTGTCGACGTCGGAACAAACGGACGATCATTTTATTCTAATCTGATGAACGGAGACGACTGTTGGTGTTTTTTAAAGACCGGTGACTGTTTTATCATTTTCATTTTTTCATTTTTCACACTGAACTTCACCTCAGCGTCGTCTGTGATGCTGTAAAAAAAAATCAAAGTAATATTCAACAGCTGCGTGCAACTGTTTGAGGTCAAGTTCAGCATGAAATCGTCCTGAAACCTGAGTCTGTGTCTCGATACGTCAGTGGTTGGAGGTCGAGGAAACATCTGGAAAAAAAAAAAAACCCGACCCCTCCCTGAGGTAACGCTGGATTTAAAGAAAGTTCAAACTGATGAACTGAGCTCTGTCTCCATGGAAACAAACTCCTGTTCCTGCCCCAGAAACTTCAGTCCAAACTGAGGAAAGTTTCAGTCTAATTCACTCACTGACGTAACGACGGGCGGGGCAGTGAACGCCTCACACCTTCCTATTTTTAAAGTTGTTGGTAAAAGTCCAGCAGCGATCGTCAACCGTCAGCCAATAAACCGAGTCAGGCCGAGAATAGACGGAGGAAGTTTGGACTCATTTCTCTTCCGTCTTAACAATGGAGACGGAGACCGGACCTCAGGTCTGGGATGGGACTCTGACCCCGGAGCGTCTTGAAGGACCTCCGGGCTTCCTGCTCCTTCACTGCTCCTCCCCCGTCCCAGGAGGAGGACGACGGAGCTCGCTGACAGGATAGGAGTCAGCAGGCCACGCTGCAGGAAAACCAGAGGCAGGGGGGGGGGAGCCGGGGGCTGGAACCCGCCACAGACATCACGGCGGTGGGCCGCCGACACCACGGAACGACAAAATGAGCAGCGGGATGACGCTCAGAAGTTTAAAACAAAACATTTTAATTGAAAATTAAAAATAAAATTAAGTTATGTAGTAAATGTAATTTTGTAAATTTTATTCATTTTAAATGAATAGGAATTAAGTCCAAACAAACATTTCTTTCTTAAGGCAAAACTGTCACAACTGACTTTGGAAAAGAAAAAACAAAACAGTAAATTGAAAATTATGAACTTGACAAGAATTATGACACAAATGTTTTTTTTTTTAAATAAAATTGAAAATAAAAGATCTGCCCAGTTCTGTTAAAGTCTTTATAAAAGATATCATTTAGAACAAAGTTAAACCAATTTTTCCTATCTAAGACTTCAATGGTGATGGGGGAAAATACTGGAGTCAGACTTAACCAAATGTACCATCAGTACGTTAAATCAGATTTTCTCAATCAGACTAATTTCTACTTTGCCCAGATTTAAGGTCAAACTTCTCAACCAAAATAAATGCATTTAAAACATGTTCAACCATATTTAAAAAATATATAAATTTTTTTTTTTTACAAAAGAAAACAAAAAAAAATCAGATTTCCTGAGTTTCAATTTATGTCACAACGATGAGATTTCATAATTTCAATTCACTAGGGGGTGGGGGCATAAAAAATGTGTTGAGTTGTTAATGTTGATCTTCTGTACACCACAGAACCAATCAGGTGCTGAGTTTGGTTATGAAAAATGTTTTCCTTCTGCAACGTCCCAAACTTTTTTTTTTAGTTTTTTTTTTTCTCTGGCTGTTTTTACTAAAATAAAAGCTCTCATTTGTACAAAATGCTTGCAGCAGGAAATTTGAAGGTTGTTTTTGTAATAAATAATTTCATCTGTGTCAATGAAGAACAAAACATTGTCACTGAAACTGGACGTCGTCTCCTCCCGCTCCCTGCGTCGTCTCCTCCCGCTCCTCCTCATCACTCATTTCAAAGGCGTTTACACAGAAGACGGCCATCGTCAGTGAGGACACGTCGTTTCCGAGAGGCCGAAAAGAAGCGGATGTGCCAACGCTTCGAGTGACTCCGGATCTGGGCTTCTGTGAGAGTCGGTCGCCTGGTCGTCAACAAAGTGTCCCTTCATCGGCTCCTCTATCCTCTCCTTTGTGCCTCCTGTCCTCTAAATGGACGGCCTGTCCTCCGCAGCAGGACTGAACCGGTTCACAGACTCAGCTGCAGGTAGCAGTTACTGCACAGACGACGCAACGCTGGCGATGGATGAACGCAGTCGTCAGAAAAGTTCAAAAGTTTTAAAGGAGTCGTCAGACGACGCCTGAACTTTTTGTCTTGTTTTTTTTTCTGCTTTTCAAAAAAAAAAAAACGTTTTGCCGATATTGTTCAAACACTTAATTTCTGATTCCAACCGATACCGATTTAGGCCTGGTAATATTTATTTACCTGTACAAACCACTGTAAAAGTAGGAGATTAATGAAATGAGCTGCAATGCTGCCATCTAGTGACTTTCACTTTAATATACAGTCGTTTATCCCCAAAACGACACAACAAAACACTAAAGGAGTGACCGCCACAATAAAACACTGAAGGAGTGACCGCCACAATAAAAGGCCACACACAGTGTCAGGAACATAGACAGAACATGTTGTGTGTTTGTTCCAGGAACTGAGAATAATTCAACAGCAAAAAGGTCAGTTACTGTAGTTGTCCTTCCTACTGTAACCCAACCATAGGACATTCTGATGATGGGCGCCAGGGGGCGTCCCACCCCTGCAATACTCTAATCTCTCCGTCTAAAAAAATAAATTGTATCGAAATCTTAAAAAAAAGTGATTTCTTCCAGGAAACATTTTTTTTATCCATTTCAAAACCCCGTGTGTTTTATTGATTACATCTGTGTGATTCCACCGAGAACACGAAGCCTCCAGCTGTTGATCTGAAGTGGAGGAGTTAGGGTTCAGTGAGAATAGTTGTCATTCCTCCCGCTCTCACACCTTTCTGTCGGATTAACAGTTGTTTAAATGTGATCCGAC
>NC_024320.1:28670344-28694903 GCF_000523025.1 Cynoglossus semilaevis
AGAGAGCCTACGACGTAACGACCCGGGCAGTGAGGGGTGGGGGGGGGGTGTCGGGGGTGGGGGGCGTCCAGTCCTGAGAAAGGTGGACAGAGAGTTCCAAGTCTGAAAACACAAGCTTTACATTTGTATTTCAGAAGAGCAGAGTCATTTTTCTGTTCTGATCAGGTCTGTAATTTACAGTTTGTCCCTAAGGTTGACAAGTTATAACAACAGAAAAGCCTGAATCATTCTACGTCACTTTTCACTTTTGATCATTAAATTATTGTTTATCCTGTTGAGTGTAGTGAAGTGACACTGAGACCAGAGTGGAATTAGAAATATTTTATGATATTTACAAATAAGGATGGAACAAATTTCTTCTTCATTAAGTGGAATAATAAATTATTATTTACAAAACGATTGTAAAAATTGTAAAATAATGAGCACCACGTTCTGAAACGTAGTAACTTTGCCTTTATGACGTGGTCTGTGACGTAGGACGTTTTTGCAGAATGTTGTGAGTTTAAAAAAACGTCACTTTTAACGGGTTAATTGTCGTTAACAATAACAATTTAAATGAGATTTCTGCTGTATTAGTTTCAGTCAATAACAGAAAAGGCTAAATACTGACATCTAGTGACAGATCCGGCGCCCTGTTGTGTATGGAATTTTCGCATATGAGACGTTGGCGGCGGAGCCATTAAAACGACGGACCGGAAGCCCTTTTTAATAACAGCAAATGTACATCCGCAACCACTAACGTCCAGAATGGTGTCCAGTAAACAGAAGCGAGTGTGGAGGTACGTGGACGAGGGCAACCCGCTGAAGCTGAAGTCTTATCTGAAGAAACACCCGGACACGGATGTCAATTTCTCGATGGGGAAGAAGCAGAGGAGCCCGCTGCATCTGGCCTGCCGCCTGGGAGACGGCTACCTTCTGCGGCTACTGTTGGACCACGGAGCCGATGTTCTACGGAGGGACAGCAAGGGAGAAACGGCAATGCACGAAGCGGTGAAAAGACACATGAAATACAAGGCGGGAGGTGGGAAGAACGGCCCGGAAGTTGGCGTCATATTATTATATTTCAAGATTCTAAAATTAAATCAATTTTTTTTTTCTTTTTTTAAGCGTACGACGACCTATTCGTGCCGCTCAGGAGGCGCTGTCAGGAGGCCGAGACGACTCCCAACAACGCCGGTGTCACGCCGCAAGATCTGCTGGGTTTCTGGAGAGAAAAGGAGGTAAAAAACAAAACAAAACTTGAATACGTTACAGACACAACGTGGTTTTGTAGCGTTACGCGGTATATTATGAGATTATTATAAGATATTAGGGGGTAACCTTCCCTGTGGGATCGATGATAAATGTAACATTATATTTTAAGAGAAGTCGTTGAGATTATGATAAAAACGAAACCATTTCCAGGTAACTGACGTCAGACTAGAGATTTCAGAGGATTCATAACAATTGACAGACCATGTAAGAAATGTGTGGAGACAATAGAGGTGTGGAACACACGTTGAACTGAAGATGGCAGTATTGCTACAAAATAATAAGTCTTCCGCTAGGAAAGACCCTTCACAAAAGAAATAGAAGAAGACCATCACTGGTCAGGTCACCATCACTGGTCATCATAACATAAGGGGGTTGCCCTTTAAAGACCACGTTCAGTCCATTTTCATGCGTTTCCTTTGTTGTGTTATGGAAACTTTAAAGTCTTTATTTCACATCAATGGCTGCTGCTGTGACACTGATGATCCAGAATGAACTCTTTTTTTTCTCTCTGTGAAACTGTTCAGTCAGCACCACTGAACACTGATCCTGTAAAACCGTTCTTGTGGAAAGAACAGGAGCAGGAAACGGATATGAATCGCAGGAAAACTGTTTTTACTTTTATGGTAACAGCCTCTCCTAATAATAATATGAATAATAATAATAATAATAATAATAAGTGTCTTATTTGTCCCACAGTGGGGACATTTACAGTGTGGGTCTTTGCAATTCACAAGGGCTGCCACAGGAGGCGCCATTAAGTATGTTGTTCCTCAGGTTTGTCATTGAACCCAGGACACTATGGAACCACCGCTGCTCACGTTTTCACTGAACAGCAAACACAAATGTATTGTTTCTCGTCTTAGTTAATTAGTTTGTATTTGAAGATAATTTTGATAAGAAATCCGTTAGTTGAATTTATCTTTCAACAACAATAAGGTTCATAATGTTGTGTTCCAGATTGTTTGATTTGTACAATCATTTTATTATTATTTTCACAGACGCCACAGTTTTTCCGGGCCCCTGAACGCGACGTGGAGAAGGAGTGGCAAGAGAAACTGTTCGGTGAATGTGAAAATGAGTTCTACCAAACCTTTGGCCGATACGACGGTAAATCGACACCACACTTGTTTTGTGATGCGTGATGAGTTTTATTCGGCGCTCGTGTCGTCGTAAATGAATGTAAATAAATGCCGCTTTATCTGTTCGACAGACGATGACTTCCTTCCTGTTGACGACGATGACGACGACTTTGGAGACTGGGCCGATCGCGTGAGAAAAGAATATTATAACAAAAAGTACGCTGAGGCCCAGAGGCTAGCGGCAGACTCTGCCAAATGGAAGAAACACCAGGAGGAAAGCTACAGGGAGCTACATGCTAGGCTACAGCGGGAACACGAGGAGTATCTGTCCAGAGCCGCGCGGAAACAGGACGAGACTCGACAGAGCAAGAAGCGCACGTACGACGAGAAGTGCGCGGCGACCTTCCACGGCGGTTCTTCGGCCGACAGCTCACTGCTGAGCTACAGCGACATCCCCTGGCCGGCCCCCAGAGGTACAGTGCAGGAGATGGTGGACGTGATGCTGCACGGCGTGGACCGAAAGGATGTGGCGGTATTTCGGAAAATCCTGCGCAAACAGCAGGCGCTGTGGCATCCCGACAAGTTTGCTCAGAGGTGTGGGGCCCGGTTAGAGGAGACGGACCGGCAGAAGATTCTGGACACGGTCACTGCTCTGTCACAGGAGCTCAACAGACTGGCCCAGAGCCTGAGGACCTGACACACACTAACACATCTAGAAACCTAAGCCTCCATAACAGAGGTGTTCAGGTTTTTGTTTTGTCAATACACAAGAACAAATGAACCTTCAGTAATATTTAAGAAAAAAAAATGAACAAATTAATTTGTTGCATAATAAAAACTTCTGTTTTACCAACACGATTCTTGATGTGTGTGTGGATTTGTGTGATTTAACTTTAACAATAGTGTGGTTTATAAATGGATTCGATCTGCGTCACATTTTCTTCACATCCATAATGATCCTGAAACAACAATCGCCGAACGAACCGAGAGAACCACGTCCCGGAAGTCAGTTTAAAAATCGACCCTGTTGTAGAGGAAAATTTATATATATATATATATATATAAAGAGCAAAAATAATCTAAGGATGACGTTACAAAAAATGACCCAGAATGTCCTTGAAACATAAGCTGTTTATATATATATAAAAAAGTTTTAACAATTCAACGATCCTCGAATAGTTTTTTGTTTGTTTTGTTTTCAAATGTGAAAACGATCGAAATGGGTTCAATGTGTTTGTTTTAAATCTACCTTTTGGTCAGCGCTTAAAATAACATGGTGTAAAAAGAAAAACAACCCCAAAATGCATTTATAAATGATATTTCTGAAGGATTTGTTCCTCATAGAAGCAGATGGTCGGTCTACTTTCAGCGATGGAACGGAACTGTGAGATTGGCTGGTTGCCAGGTTTGTGGTATGACACGCTTTTTTAATATATCTCGTTTCGTGTGTCGCTGATGGAATCTTTCGGTGCTTAACAAACCGTAACTATATTTTTATAAAAGCAAAAGGTTGGATTAAATCTCACTTCTACAGACTGATTTGGTAATCCGACACGTTAAAGCGGCGGAGAACGGAGTCATAAATCAGGCTATAACTACAAGTAGCTCGTGAACACTTTGACTACTTGTAGTTATAGCATTAGTATTGGTCGTAGTCTTGTTAGTAAAAGTGGTAGGAGAAGCAGAAGAAGTACTAATAGTACTACTAGTAGTAGTAGTGTTAGTGACAAGGGTACTAGATGTGATTGCCATTAGTTTTGGAAGCAGCAACGTTCGTCGCCGTCTTCGTACTTTGCGAAATAAATAGTTTCGAGGGATTCGAAAAATCTGGCAACCAATAGACGCAAATCCGTGTCAATTGCCGGGCGACGTAGCGCTCATCCAGGCCGTGCAGCCTCTCTCTCTGTGTGTGTGTGTGTTTTCTAAACGTTGGTGTGTCAGAGTGTGTGCAACGTCCTTTGTCTCCACGTCACGGTCGTGCTCGGTCCGTCTGTGTCTCCGTGTGTCTGTTGGCCGCTACGCCCTGGTCTTAAAGTTTGTGACGAATGTGCTGAAAAACGATGGTGCCGCCGATGGCAGGTGCGGAGGATGACGCCTGTCGCTGCGGCGGCTCGGTGCAGGCAGCGGCGGCGGCGGCGGCGGCTCGTTAGGGAAAATTCTTTCTGTCTTTGTTTTTATCCGGAGACATAAAAAAAAAAAAAAAGAGGCGCGGAGGAGATGCAGCGCAGTGGCCGAACACCGGGACACACGATGAGGAGGACGTCAGCGGCTCCCGCGGGCCCCCTGTTCTACACAGTAATGCTAATGATGATGGAGAATAAATAGTCCAGAGAGGCGGGGTTAATTGGTTTAGGGCTTTAAAGCTGCGCGGCCGCCGCTGTCACTGTGTGATGTCGTATTTTCATTTGTGTTAAACCGAGGCTCAGCGGTGGGGCAGATCATCAGACAGGGAGGGGGCGCTCTGTGATTGTGTGTGTGTGTGTGTGTGTGTGTGTGTGAGACGTATATGAAGATGGTGTTCAGGAGTGAGGAGGTGTGTTTGGCGCAACTGTTCCTGCAGTCCGGCTCTGAATATGACTGCATCAGTGAACTGGGAGAACTGGGACTGGTGGAGTTCCGAGACGTGAGTATACACACACACACACACACACACACACACACACACTCACACTCACACTCACACTTCTCTAAATGTATAATTAGTACTTTTGTAGCAAAGTAGTTGTTGTAATGTACTGTAAATAGACTGCATTTGAACTGTAGGGGGCGTCAGTAAAAGGTTTTGGTTGATTAATAATTTTTTTCCCCACAAATACACATACAAACAAATCAAATATATATATATATAATTATTATTTATATAACTGGGCATTTTTTAATATAAAACACAGTTTCTAAACTATATCTAAATATATATTTATTATATAACAGCATTAAAAAAGTACAAATATTGAGCAAACTAAACAATTGAAACCAGAAATTATTCATTTATTTAATTTATTCAATTATTCATTTTCGGAATCTAGTTGAGGGCCTGATTCGAAGGGGTTAACGGCCCTGAAGTGGCCCGCGAGCCAGGTGTTTGAGACCCCTGGTTCTAGAGTGTATGGAAACAGTTTCCTGTGCGTTCATTTGCACTAACGGCCTGTGCTGCTCCTCTGGTTTCAGCTCAACCCCAGCGTCAGCTCATTCCAACGGCGCTTTGTCAGCGAAATCAAGAGGTGCGAGGAGATGGAGAGAATTCTGGGTAAGAATGCAGCTCACCTAGAGCAGAAGGATCGATCGGCAGCGTAACGAGCAGCCATTGATCGGGATCGTTGATCAACGTGTTCCCGCCGCAGGTTACCTGCTGAGGGAAATCCAGAGAGCTCGGATCCTGGTCCCCGAGGAGGACGAGAGTCCGCTGGCTCCTCCCCCCAGACAGGTCCTGGAAATTATGGTAGGTTGGACTTCACCTGAGCTGCGACCGCACCATCGAGCTGAGGTCAGAGGTCATCTAATTACACACATGTAACCGATCAATCATATTCTCAGACGTTCATGTTTAAAGTGAATAATTTTTATCCTGTAAAACAACAGTTGAATATATTTGAGTCAGTGGATAAATATAACCACAGAGAATGACCCTGAAAACACGTTACCTACTGTGTACACACAGTTACTGTAGTACCAGTCAGTACAGTACATATATTTACAGGTTCTCATTGTTGGACAACCTGTTTTTTCAACAGGAAAAGGTAATTAAAATGTAAATATATTTTAGTCTGGTGTCACTTCACCTTTGCACAAACAGCCGACATCTGCGTCACTAGCGTGACTTCGTGTTATTCTAGAATCATCTCTGCAGAACTGGTCTAACAATAAATGTCTACAGGCTGGAATTATTCATTTTTTTAAAGAATGTTTAAACTAGTTCCGTTTAGTCATTTTTTGTTGTTTTGTTTTTTTCTGTGTGGGTTTCTGTTGTTGTCCTACTTTAAGCTGCTTCTCCACTGGATTTCAGGCATATATTTAAATATTCATTATATTTAAATATTTTATATATATATAATATATAATATTTTTTTGCTAACCCTATTGGACAGTGGAAATGTAGCATTAGCTCCATTTTTAGCTTATGTTTAACAACAACAATTTGTCTAAATGTATTAATTTCCTTAGCTTCAATATTTTCAAACTTTATCTTTCTGTATTTGTCACCGTATATTTGGTCATATATATTTCTACTTTATGTTATTTTTACTGATTTTGATCTTCCTGACGTTGACACTCCAACTTATTACGAGTGTGAGTAGAAACTTTGAAGTACGGTTTACGTTGATTTTTTTAAAATTTGTATTGGACTTTGTCATTTGTTATGTACGGCCTAACGTGCAGCGCAGGCGTCGGCCTCTGGATAATACAGTAGTCTTCAGGTTGACCGGCCACAGATTACTGAGATACGTCGATGACGTAACGACTAACATTCATCGACCGGTGACTCGGAGAAATGAACAGTTTCCATCTGCTGTCATTTGTGACCGCGGTAACGTCGGTGGTTCTAAAGTGGTGCATTCAGGGCCATGGCCCGCTGTCAGTCGCCCAGTCAATGTTATGGATTGCTGAATGTGAGCTAACTGAGCGTGTGGTGTTCAGGAGCAGCTGCAGAGGCTGGAAATGGAGCTGAGCGAGGTGGCCAAGAACAAGGAGAAGCTGCAGAGGAACCTGCTGGAGCTCACCGAGTACACGCACATGCTGAGGATCACACGCACCTTCATCCACAGCCGCTCCAGGGTGAGTGCACCTCCACCCAGGTGGTACTTGAACTCCAGTCCCAGCTGTCATGGGTCGGGGTCGGACAAATGGCTCACCAGTCCAGTCCCTGTCTGTTTCTGTACCATGGGCACACAAATAAATACCACCAGTTACCACCAGGGCTTCGAACAGTTATCTCCATGCTGTAAGGCAAGAGCACTAACCGCACTAACCCTTGATTGATCCAAACAAAAAACAACCCAAGGCTGACCAAAGTTACATCGCCCCCTGCAGGTGGATCCAAAAAAAAAACCAAAGTTACATCGCCCCCTGCAGGTGGGCCCGGTCACTGATGGTATTAATCGGTGATGATATTTTCTTGCTAACTGCAGAGCGACTTGTTTGTCTGCTGTGGACAGACCAACATGGAGGAAGCTGGAGATCTTCTCCACAGGTTCAAACTGGAATTGGAATGAAGAACTAAGGCTGTGATTGGCTGAGAATGGTGTCAGATTAGGACTCTTTATCACAGATGTCATTTCATGAACATTAAGGGTTTTAATTCATTTTTTGACTTTTGAAATGTAGTAAAGAGGCCAGATTGGAATCCTGGGTTCATTTTTTGACTTTTGAAATTTAGTAAAGAGGCCAGATTGGAATCCTGGTGGGCCATTATTGGCCCATGGACCCCATGTTTAACCACCATCCTCTCAGTAGAGTTCCACATCAGTGTAACACGAACAAAATCTGCAGGTATTTCTGAAAGAGTTGGGTTTTTTGTTTGTTTGTTTGTTTATTAAAATAATATCCAGTCGGAAGACAGACGTAGGTTGTTGTCGGGCCAGAGGTGGCCCACGGTCCAGGGCTTTGACACCCTCTGGTGTGACTGAGCTGTTCCTTCTCACCCTCAGCATGAAGCTCTTGGTCCTCAGTACGAAGAGTTCCCCACCATGGAGACGGACTCGGTGACGGGCTGCACTGGGATGCAGAGACTCGGAGCCAAGCTGGGGTGAGCGTCCGGAGTTGGTCACACGTCACAGTTCCATTATCGGACAGACCGAGCCACCAGAATAACGCGATGTGTCCGGGCTGAAGGTTTGTTTCAGGGCTGATCCAGCGGGTGAAGGTGGAGGCGTTCGAGCGCATGTTGTGGAGAGTGTGTAAAGGCTACACCATCCTCAGCTACGCAGAGGTGGATGAGAACCTCACCGACCTCGACACGGTGAGTCTGATCTTTATTTTTTATCGGATGGAATCAAAAGGAAAGTGGAACGTTGTAGTTCGTTAAACCTAAAAACCCAAAAACGCAGCTGTGACGTCAGATGACGAACGATACGATCGCTCCGGTCACGAACAAATCGGACCACGAACACTATTTTGCTTCGTTTCACGGACGGTACTTCAATTCACGAACACGTACACGCGCGAGTACTACGAATTATCGCAACTACAAACACTGCTCACCAGCAGCATCCCAGTTCTCGGCGTCTAGAGTCCGAACAACAAGTGGTTAGCATAACTCTAACGTTGTACGTGATTGACCAGTGCAGATACTTTTTGGGGGTTTTTTGTTTTATTTGTGATTTCATTAAATGTATCTCTTGTTATGGATCGAAGGAAAGGCTAAATCTGTGATCTAGACCAAAGAACGGATTAACTGGATTTACATCGATTGTGTTGGTTCGGAGATCACGAAGAGCGAAATACGTTCGTGACCTGAGGAAAGTTGGTTCGGAGATAACGAAGAGCGAAATACGTTCGTGACCTGAGGTATCACGGTAAACTGTGTATTAAGATATGAAGGTCAATTAGAGTAAAATTCGTATAACATGGGCTGTTACAGCTACTGCTGTTCCTGGAATAGCTAAAGTGAATTCAGTTACGGTAAATTAGCGTAAAAGTATATGGAAGCTTGGGCCACACAGTGGAAGAGTGGTTAGTGAAGATGCCTGACAGCAAGAAGATAAGAGGTTTGAGGGGTGAAAAAAAGTCTTCATGGAGTTCATTTTAAATTGACCGTCGGTGTAAATATAATGTGAACGGTTCATTGATTGACTGATGAAGTCTCCAGGGTGTCCCCTGTCCTCACCCAATGTCCTCATCCAATGTCCTCACCCAATGAGAGATTCACTGCAGCAAAGGTGTTGTGTTACGACCGTGAGAGAAGTATTTTAAATATATCACAGGATGCAGTAAATCCACAGTGATTCGTATTAACACCAGTCCCAGTGTCCTGACTTTGTGACGATACTGCGTCTGCTCTGTGGTCCAGGGTGAGATCAGCAAGAGTGTCGTGTTCCTCATCTCTTTCTGGGGAGATCAGATTGGTCAGAAGGTCCAGAAGATCTGTGACTGGTAAGAGCGTTGCTCTCCTTCCACCGCTTCTCCTCTGAGATGCCGTTTTTCTCATTACCGTCGGCCTCATTTGTCTTATTTTGTCTTATCTGCCCAGTTACCACTGCCACCTCTACCCACACCCTGAGAACGACGAGGAGCGCGCGGATGTGCTGGACAGCCTGAAGACGCGCATCCAGGACCTCAACAACGTAGGACTGACAGGAAGCAGTGAAGAAGCGTTTTATTTTAGTGGACGTTAGAAGTGTTTTTTGTGTCCTCCAGGTTCTGCACCGCACCGAGGACTACCTGAGGCAGGTTCTGCAGAAAGCCGCCGAGTCGGCCTACTCCTGGGTGGTGCAGGTGAAAAAGATGAAGGCCATCTACCACATCCTCAACCTCTGCAGCTTCGACGTCACCAACAAGTGTCTGATCGCCGAAGTGTGGTGTCCCGTCAGTGACCTGGCCAACCTGCGGGGGGCGCTAGAAGAGGGCTCGGTCAGTACCCACAACTGGAATGGTCGGAATAATTAGCAGATAATTCTGATTAGCTGATTAGGACTAATTAATCCAAAATGGAATGACCTTCTGGTCTGATTAGAGCAGGTCGTTGCTTTACGACGTCTTTGACCTACGGCGTCTTGTGGTTTTGCGCAATTTCCTGTAAATTTAACAACTAATAAGATGATGTCACCACTGTGTTAGCATAGGTGAGTTCCGATTTATTGCGAAAATCGATAGGAACAGAATTCCGGCATAAGTCGAGGAATGCTTGTAATGTCTCTCTACAATTTTCTGCGTTTTCTTCATCAGAGGAAAGGTGACGCGACCGTACCGTCCTTCGTGAACCGCATCCCCAGCACTGACACTCCGCCGACCCTGTCAAGAACCAACAAGTTTACCTGCGGCTTCCAGAGCATCGTGGAGGCCTACGGGGTGGGGGACTACCGCGAGGTAAGCCCAGGTAAGACGGCCCACCCGGTTCTGTTTACGACACCGTCCGTCTTCGTCTGCTCGAGTCCAAACATGTGACGGACCAGGGTTTGTTTTTTCTGTTTTTTCCCTCTGACAGCTCCGTACACCATCGTCACGTTCCCATTCCTGTTTGCTGTAATGTTTGGCGACTTTGGTCACGGGCTGGTCATGAGTCTGTTCGCCTTGTGGATGGTGCTGACGGAGAAGAAACACATGAAGAAACGCTCCACTAACGAGGTCGGAATCGCTACTTTTCCTGGTTTAACATTCCGGGACCTGCTGCAAAAATGGTTATCTGTCTGATTTCTGCTTCTGTTTGTCGCTGCCAGATTTGGGCGATGTTCTTCAGTGGGCGTTACATCATCCTGATGATGGGCGTCTTCTCCATCTACACGGGGCTCATTTACAACGACTGTTTCTCAAAGTCTGTCAACATATTTGGCTCCGGCTGGAGCGTGAAGGCCATGTTCACCAATCAGCAGTGGACGTGAGTGGTCTCACACACACACACACACACACACACACACTATGCCAGTTATCGTGTTTCACAGACATGTTTCTGGAAGGATCTGGTCCAACGTCCAACAGTCTGTTTACAAATGCTTTTGTTAGGCTTCATTATACATCGTCAACATGGACATAAAAAGATGAATTTTCTCTCTGACTCATTTCTTCAAGACGTGAAAATGCACTTAGAGGTGCAGTTGCACTGCTGGCCAGCAGGGGTCAGCTTGGTGGCTATATTTATACAGGTATTCAGAGCCTTGCTACTCTTGCAAAAATGGACTAGCGACACATATGGGTCATTAAAACCAACCAGTGTTGAACGTCCCACAGAAATAATTAATTTAAAAAAAAAAATCAATCAAAGACTGCTGTAGCGCTAGCGCTTGCCAATTAATCAATTCATAGACTGCTGTAGCGCTAGCGCTTGCCAACATTAGCATCTATTGAGCCACCAGGGCTGCAGCTTCCGTCTCGGTCAGACCTGCTCATGATCTGAGGTGCGGTCATGTGATCAGGTGCAGTGTTTCACCATCCATCACCGTGGACTTTTTTTTTTTTTTTTTTGCGGTCACCTTGACAACCCTCTGTGCCCTTGTGTGCGGGTATACGTCTGTGACAGTGACCTCTTCAGCTGAGGGATAATAAAAACAGAGAGAGATTCTTGGGATCGTAAAAACATTATATAACAGTATGTGACGTCATCGTGGTTGTTGGTGAAAACACAGCTGTGTCCTCACACCACCTCGTTAACCTCATTACTGCACCCGTTACGTAGCTCAAAAAATCACTGCCAACCTACTCCCATGATTGCCTTACATTTGCGACAGTTAAAAAACTACATCCACAAGGGGGCGCTGTTGGGTTCAACGTTCATTTTTGGGCTGAGGTCAGTTTCTGTGAGGGTTTCTGTGCCATCCTCAGTGGGGTGTGGATTAAAAACCTGCAACATTCCTTCTCCACCAGGACACCAGTGCTCACAGACCCTGGTTAGCTTCTGAGATCAGACGAGACCGGGCGTGTCCAGGGTGGTGTGGCCGTAGGCTGTAGATGTGGACAGACGACAAATCACTCTGGTTACTGTCAATCTTCTGTTGCCGTCTTCTTCTTGGTGTTCCGAGAAACTTTGCGTTGTACAGGGCAAGGTTCTACGAAAGTAGAGGCAGGATGAAAGGCTACGTTGACATTGCTAGCGCTGAGCATAAATCAGGATTGATTTAACGTGTTTTCTCGTCAGCTGAGGGGACGGGTACAGGATGAAGTGTCGGCTTTAGGACGGCTGACGGGTCTGCGATCAAATCTCCGTCAGCTGATATCAACAACAGATCTGTACAGTTGTAATGAAACCTGGACATTGAAACAAAAAAGCCAAATATAATCCAACTTTTTAAATGTACAAACACCTGTGTTTGAATTACAGAAACAAAACTCTCCAAACCAACGCCCTGCTCACCTTAGACCCAAACGTCAGCGGCGTTTTCAGCGGACCGTACCCATTCGGCATCGATCCTGTGAGTGAACGTAGTTTAATTCACATCCCACTACACAGAGCTGTCAGTGAAAATGTTCATTTCCCTTTTTTTTCATGACCTCAGATATGGAACCTGGCAGTCAACCGCTTGTCCTTCCTCAACTCATACAAGATGAAGATGTCCGTTATAATCGGGGTCATCCACATGACCTTTGGAGTCGTGCTGAGTGTCTTCAATCACTTGTGAGTCTCTGCGTTGTTGTTGTCGTCGCTGAAAATCTTAAGACAACCATGAATCAGATCCATCAGTTTAAAAGGACACTTGTTTTCTTATAATCTGGGAAAATGAATCCATCAACATAAAAGATGTCCAATAATTTCGGCCAATTTTATCAGCCTAATATTAGCATAATTATGCGACATCTGTAGGAATCGTTATCGTTTTTTCCTCCGACAATGAACACCGTATAACACACGCCTGGGTTTCGCCAAACGATGTGTGCCAAACGATGAAAACCCGCTGTATATGAAAGTGAAAACTTTAAGCGGGAAAAACCCGCTGTATATGAAAGTGAAAACCAATGTGTGCCCTGAAAATATTTTTCAGGAAAACCCGCTGTATATGAACGTGAAAACCACTAGATGGCAGCATTGCAGCTCATAATTAATACATTTCTATATAGGGAATTAAGTGTGTGAGCAATATCAGATATTGGCAAAAAAGTTAATATCAGACATCCGTAATCATCATGTTCTCTTGAACAAACGTTGTCCTTTTTTCCCTCCATCTCTTCAGACACTTCCGACAGAAATACAACGTGTATCTGTTGTTTCTTCCCGAGCTGCTCTTCCTCCTCTGTCTCTTCGGTTACCTGGTCTTAATGATTATCTACAAGTGGTTAGCATTCAGAGCCCGGGACTCCAGTCAGGCTCCCAGCATCCTCATCCACTTCATCAATATGTTCGTCATGCAGGGGAAGGACATCACTCCTCTGTTCCCAGGACAGGCACGTGTGCTCAGTGAATACCTCAGTCCGCTCCGTCTTTACCTTGGTCCAAGTGAATGAATATGTTTGTTTTTTGTTTTGTTTTTTTGGTGTTTGTTGACACGACTCCACAGACCGGGCTGCAAATCTTCCTCGTGATAATCGCCGTGCTCTCAGCCCCCATGCTGCTGTTAGGAAAACCTCTCTACCTGTACTGGCTCTATCGTGGGGGCAAGGGCATGCGCCGACGCAGGGTAGGTCCAGCAGAGAGAAAAGATTAGTGTTACAAACCGTCCTCGACCTCAGCAGTTTGTTTTGGAGCGTTTTGATGGAGCGTTGTTTTCCCTCCTCAGGGTTACGAGCGTGTCAGACATGCAAGTGAAGACGATAACTCCGCTGCACTGTCTCATGAAGATGATGAAGAGGAGGGCCTTGATGGAATGTCCAGCAGAGAACGTCTTCCCAAAGAGGTCAGACACAAACTGTGAACCTGCCCGGAGGTATTTTTACACCGCAGCAGGTACTACATCAACTCCCTACAGGGTGGTCCGGTTCCGAGGGAGATTTAGTCCAACTGTTCCAGATATGACATCACACATCAGAACGTGGCTCCGGTTCAGAGGGAGAGTTAGTCCAACTGTTCCAGATATGACATCGAGAAAGAGTCAAGGATCATTAACAGGTCACTGTCATTGCAGGGGTGTCCAACCCCCGGCTCGGGGACCAGTGCTGGTCCATAGGTCATTTTATACCAGGCCACAGTGGGACACAGTGACAAAAATGTACTTCAGTTTTACTAATGTACTTCATTCCAGAATAATCCATATCATGTCCCTTTACTGTTTTCACTCAAAGATAATCAGTCAAGGTTTCAAAACAACAGGTCAAAGGTCATTCAGACTGTGATACTAGAAACAGAAAAAAAATCTGAAAGAGGTTTGATTTGATTACTGGTCCGCAGTAACGGCTGATACCGGCCGACCGGTCCATGGTACAAACGTAGGTTGGAGACCGCTGGTTTAATGTGTGGAAACTGTAACATTGTTTTTTCTTCCAGTTTAATTTTGCTGATGAGCTCCTGCACCAGTCCATTCACACCATAGAGTTCTGCCTGGGCTGCATTTCCAACACCGCGTCCTACCTGCGTCTCTGGGCCCTCAGCTTGGCTCATGCCCGTGAGTCTAGTCACGTCTTCTTCTGCCTCCGCGTCCATTTTTTTATTGATCCTACTTGTGCATGGATGATGGTTTCACTGAGTTGTCCCTTGGTTTCAGAACTCTCCGAGGTGTTGTGGACCATGGTGATGCGTCTGGGTCTGAGGATCACCACCAGAGTAGGGGTCGTGTTCTTGGTCCCAGTGTTTGGTCTCTTTGCTTTGCTCACCGTGTCCATCTTACTAGTGATGGAAGGTTTGTCTGCGTTTCTACATGCTCTCCGCCTCCACTGGTGAGTCTCAGTACTGCAATTATTATTGCATTTACATTGTAATGCATTAATTTCCGCACAGTGGGCACAGAGTTACGGTATGGCTATCATTGTGGTTCCCAAGGAGTGGGGCGCACCACCCTACAGGGAAGCATGGTTAGGCAAAAAAATGCTGTATGCAGAAGGACTGTTAGCATGGCAATGCTAGCAAGTTCGTGCTTCCAGATAAACATACTGCTGAGGTCGACTCTTTAGTAACTGAAATAATTGCCGATCCAGCCTTCGCCGCAAGTGTGGGTGAAGGTCGACTGAAATAATTGCTGATCCAGCCTTCGCCGCAAGTGTGGGTGTGGCCCATTTCCTACATATGGTATACACTTCTGGTACTCAGCCAATAACATCAACCTAAATTATTTGTTGGGTTTCTGTATAGGATATTGTTATTAGAGAAAGTTACCAAGCTGTACTGGTGCCCCCCCCACCCCCCCGCTGGTTTGTTTGTCAAGCTAATGTGGCTAGCGGGCTTACAACCTTTAGGCTATTATCACCATTTTCCGAATTTTCCAAAAACTCTTTTTTTTTTACTTTCTGTTTAATTCCAGGGTTGAGTTCCAGAATAAGTTCTACCACGGGACCGGCATCAAGTTTGTCCCTTTTGACTTTTCTCTCCTGCCATCCGTGTTTGAGCAAGACGGCCTGCTTTAGAAATACAGAGAGAAAAAAAAAGACTCGGAGAAGCTGGGTATGCGTTAGAGGCAGACTTCATCGTAGGGAGGACGCTGGAAGCTGCTGCACTTCACACTGTGACCACAGACCTTGGAGACAGTGGACCTCGACTCTCTCTCGTAGCAAGTTTTTTTCAACATGACAATTTTTAGGATCTTATCAACCGTTGCTGACTGCCTTACTGCTGTACTCGGAAAAAAATCTCTCTGAACGTACAGACAGGCTCAAAACGTTCGGTTCTGCTGTTTCAGTTTTAGCTAAAGTGTCGCGCGGCGTTGTCGTCAGTGCGGGGGGGGGGGTCGGGTGTGGGGGGGTTAAATGTGTAGGTTGCGGCGTGCTGTGTAAAATAGTTTTCTATTCTTTGCTACCTTGTATTCAAACTAAAAAAAAGTGCAATGTAAAAAAAAAAAAAAAGAATTACGTCACAACAACGTTCTACTCACGACCACGTCAAACATCCTGGTGTAGTGCCATAGAGATAGAAGAAATAGATGGTACAACAATCTACGGGCAGCCTTATCTCTTTGGGGGCATACTGTCACAAAGCACTTTTGCAGAAATGATTGTACAATTTAAAGATTTCTCTTCTGACTGTGATGATGCCAAATGAGAATACTCAACTGTTAGCTGTTTGCTTCTTTACTGCATTTATTATATTTCACTGCATTTATTTAAGTGGAATCTCCTGTGTAACCAGTAGAAAATATAAAGAAAAAAACTTCTCCTTTGTGATGTTTATAATTTTTATAATACCTAATTGTTAAAGGTTATATATAAACACAGCCAGATTACATTTCACGGCAGCCACTCCTCTGTGACACCTGGTGGATGAACACCGTGTATACAACCTTTAATGATGATGATGATGATAAGTATGGTATTTATTTAAGCTGTCGTCTGTACTTTTACCATTTTAATGTGTTGTTTTGAGATGCAAGCAAATAAAAGGATTCGTATCCACTTCTTCTTCTGTCTTTTTTTTTTGTGCAGCAACAGTTTCTACCTCGTAACCAGAACTGGTTCTACCGTCAGACTTACCTTCAGTCTTCCCCCCAGCTTTAACCTGCCCTAGTTTGTCTCCTGTGCTACTTCACTGACATCAATGTCCACTAATGAGTGCGTGTTTCAGACTGAGGGAGCGTTTACTCGTAATTGTGAACATTTTACATCAAATCCTCTTTTAAAAGAAATGTAAAAATGTTATACTGACCCTAAACAAATCCGTAGTTCAGGTTATAGAGTTAGTCTTCTACATGCTAAGCTAACCCCGCTAACAACTCCCAACTTGTTTCTTCACTTATCAATACATTATATATTTCTATTTATCATTGGAAACTATACATATACAATTAAAATATGTAAAAGGAAGTTTACGGTCTTTAAAGCTCGTTTGATGTATTTGCTTGCATGTACTTTACTCTAAATAGGATGGTAATTTACCAAATTAACATCATGTTTTTACGACATGGAAATGCTAGGTTACTCACTATATAAATATATAAAAAAGTGCCTCGTTGGTCATTAACATTTTAACATCAAATGTATTCTACGTTTAGTGTGACTCACTCAATTCATGTTAATGTATTAACATAATGTTAATGTTAGTATATCCTGCTATTTCAGCTCAGTTTATGTTTGTTTTTATTTAACATATATCCGTCAAAATTAGCGAACACTTTTTCAAGACCACACTGCAGTGCCTCCGCGGTCCTCTTAGGAACCGCGAGCCGTCATTGGATGAAGCGAGAGCGAGAGCTTCACCTACAGGACGTGGTGCTAGCCTTCTGGTGGGTGGGACTTCATCATGATGCTCGCTCTCTCCCTGATATCCACAGGCTGTCCTGTGTGTTATCACTGTTATGAAACACCGTCAGGGTGTAGCCTCAGCCGCAGGACAGGAAAAAACTGCACGGACACAACAGGAACCACCGCTGCTGCTGCTGCTGCTGCTGCAGTGTACCGTCTACCGCTAAACCTCACGGCTGTTGACAGGCGACACCGCATCCGCTCACACTGCATCTCCACACACGCACATAGCCGTGGACAAAGTCACCATGAACGAGCTGGTGAAGAGTTTACCGTCGCCCACCCTGGCTGGTCTGCAGCTGCCGTGCCTACAGGAGCAGCACAAAGGCTGGCTCTTCAAATGGACCAACTACCTGAAGGGTTACCAGCGCCGCTGGTTCGTCCTCAGTAACGGCCTGCTGTCCTATTACAGGTAGGTCCACTCCCTGTCAGGAACTCTGAGCGACTCCACCCGGGCTCCGCTCCCTGTTCCATTGATTGGACGTTCATAGTTTGATGATTCATTTCGCACTTTTGTTACGTAGCGTATTTTTACACACAAGTTAAGAGGTTTATCATCAATAAAAGCGTAATTTTTAATACATTTTTTATATATATATTACCTTAAAATTATGAATAATTGGTCATTTAGTTCAGGCATGTCGAAGGTCAGACTCAACCGCTGTACTTTTACGTACGTTATGTGGCTTTACATTAAGAAATATCTCGAATTCACGCGAATTATCTACGTATATGCGCCGTGTTATTGTTTGTTTGTTGTGTGCGCGTGTCCGCGTTATGCTATTTGTAGCCGTTTTTTCATTATTAATTTTTCTTTCCTGGAACGCTGTGTTCATGATCTCGAATTTACATCAGCGCGAATCGTTACATTAACTACTGGCTACGTGTGAGCTAAAAGGTAGCAACTTTTGGCTATTTTTCTACCATCTGGCTAGTTTTATTTCTAATTGATTTTAAGGTAGCTAATGTTTAAAAAAAACAGCCTTAAGCTAACCACTACAATCACTCAATAATAACCAGTTTATCGTCTTTTCATTTTTTTAAAATTGTTATTGTTATTGTAGCTTTTATTTTGGCGAGCATTTGTCACTATTTTTTTAATTTTTTTTTTTAATTTAGCCAGTTTATCGTCTTTTCTTTTTTTTTTTAATTGTTATTGTTATTGTACCTTTTATTTTGGCGAGCTAATATCTGTTCCTGATCTTAAGATGACTCGCCATTTGTCACTATTTTTTTTTATTTATTTTTTTTAAATTTACTTTGTTTTTTAATATTAGTAAATATTTACTTTTTTGAAGTTTAGCTAAATTAACATATCTAACGTATTCGCGGTAATAGGTATATAAATATATACTCTTACACACAGATTATGTATTAAAATAAGGTGTTTTCTAAGCTGTATTTTTTAAGCCAATATCTATGATGGTTTTGTTTGTTTGTTTGTTTTTTTTAAATAAACTACTTCACCTGGAAACAGAGCTGCTCCATTTCCTAAACGTGTGTTCTGGTTCCACACAGGACTCAGGCAGAAATGGGACACACTTGCCGGGGCACCATTCCCCTGGCTACAGCCCACATCGAGGTGGGCGACACGTGTCACCTGGTACTGACCAGTGGTGGCCGCAGCTACCACCTGAAGGCAATGTCAGAGGCGGAGTGTCAGCGCTGGATAACTGCCCTGCAGCAGGCCAAGACCAACGCTACTCTGCTCATGCATCACTCAGGTGAGGACAATATTTTCATACTGTCATTTTGAGTGACCTGTCAGGCCCCGGGGTGGGGTCAGTAGAAAATAGGGTAAAAAAAAAGGTAAACAAATCAAAATGTACATCTTAATTAGCCTAAAGGGCTAAGGTAAAATAAAGTAGCCAAAATTGTTTAGCTTAAATTTTTCCTTAACCTTAACAAAATGTAGGACCAAGAAAGCAAAACCTTTCATTACAGTAATAGCTAAATGTTAGCTAAAACATTGCAAAAAAGTAAATATTTAAAAAAAAAAAGTATTTCAAAATGTTTCGAAATATTGCTGAGAAAAAATTGCTTACATTTTGTAAAATGACTTTAAATTAGTAAAAATAGAAGGAGTTGGTTAGAATGGTTAGAAGGAGAGTCAACAAATAAATTGCCCTGAAATTATCATGAATGTAAATATCATTTAATTATCAAATCATCAAATCATTTCATTTGGTTCAGGTATAAAAATAAGCATCAGTGTTTTGTCATTATCATAGTGTATTCAATAGCAGGTAGGAAACATGTACTTCACTGAAATGCCATGACAAATCAAAACACCTTTAAAGCAAAGCTGTGGACTGTGAAATGTTCCATCCCAAAATATCCCAGAATATCTCCTTGACAGGACGAATGTGCTTCTCATGAGACTCTCTGAGGCAGACACGCCAGCTGCAGTGTGCTGCAAGCTCCTGCAACCAAGACCTATTTACCCACATGCTTTTTTTAAAATTTTTTTTTTTTTTTTTACAAGAATTTACCCTTTTTGTATTGAGCCACAAGGGGGCAATATTGGTCCAGATGTTTGGGATGGAAGTGGTCAGCTGAGATAATGTGGGTCATTTAGTACAGGATGAGTCATTTTAATAATGTCATGCTAATTTTTTTTTTCTATTTATTTTTTTTACAAGAATTTACCCTTTTGGTATTGAGCCACAAGGGGGCAATGTTGGTCCAGATGTTTGGGATGGAAGTGGTCAGCTGAGATAATGTGGGTCATTTAGTACAGGATGAGTCATTTTAATAATGTCATGCTAATTTTTTTTTTCAATTTTCATAATATTAAGTGATCCATCACGTACTCTCATAATAAAATCTATTAATATAATATAATTTAATTATTAAAACGTTTTTTCAGCCTTCTTCCCTCTTCCTCTCCCTCCCTCCCGCCGTGTCTCTTACTCCCTCTCTCCTTCTCCTCTCTCTCCTTGCACAAACACATGCAGCTACGCCCTCCCTCCCCCCTCCCAACCTGTCCCTCCCACCCCGTCTCCTTCCTCCCGCTCTGTCTCCTCCGGCATGACGACAGCGATGGCTGAATGAAATGACCTTCCCCTTAGACTCCGCCTTCTTCCGTTCTGGTTGGACGCTCCGAGTAAAAGAGTGATGAGAGCAGGGGACGGGAGAGAGATAAAGAGAGAGGGTCGCGGAGAGAGGGAGTGGAGGGATGTGTGAATTTTATTTAAAAAAAAAAGTCTTTGTTCACTTTGCACGTTTGGACAGTAGAGGCAGAAGAGTGCTGCTCTGTCAGTGAGTGTCACCTTGTAAGTAACACCCATCACCTGTGTCTGTTGTGCTTTTGTGTCTGATTGTGTGTGCGTGTTTATCGTCCTGCGGTCTGCGTACGTTTCGGCCACTCCAGTAAGTTTCGCGGTCATTACATCCTTCAGTCTGTTGTAAATATTTGCCGTTTCAGTTCGAGGCAGGAGTGAAGCGTTTAGCAGTGGCTCTCAGTCAGGTGTGATAATCTGTGACTTGTTTCCTCTGCATCTCATTTAAACAGAATGATTTTCTTTCTTTTTTTTTATTATGAAAACAGCTGTTAGAGGTCTGGGTTTAAAAGGTGGGGAGTGTGTGTGTGAGCATGTGTTAATGGAAATGACGAACAAATGGTGCAAAAATGCAAATCAATATTTTCTGGCATAATGAGACTGTGATGAATGTGGGATGTGTGATTAAAATCTACAGTCGTTAAAGAAAATGATTTAGCGCTGATCTTAATCTTAATTAAGAGATTTTTTAAAAAATGGCACTTTTTTTGTCTTTGATTCAGCTTTAATATATTTTTTCAGTGGAGTGAATTGTGGGTGAGTGTGACGGTGGTGAGAAGTTTTATGTTAAGCTATAAAGTCATTGATTCAAAGCCGACGTGGACGGGATATAATGAGGCAGAAAAGTACATGAGTGTGGTTCCTGACGTGTATAAGGACAGAAAGACGGTGTTTAACTGTGCAGTGAGAGAGACAGATGGGTTCACAGAAGCATTGGGGTTACATCATGACTCGGCTGTGATTGACAGGTTGACAGCCTTAGGTCAGGTTCGGAGACTCTCTGAATCATCGTGTTTGCAGATGACACTCTGATTGGTGCTGCGATGAACAGGTGAACTGTGCTGGCTGTACCCCACCCTGGCCCCAGTGATTGCTGGGATTAGTTGCAGCTAAACTCCCACCACGACTCTGGGAAAAAAAGTCTGTCAAGATTTATTGCATTATTTTATAAACACCAATTTCAGAATAATCCAAGAATACATTTTTAACCATTTAGTCCATTTGTGTTTTATTTTCTTTTTTGTTTTAATTTCACCAACATTTCAGTGGTGCGTTGGCAGTGTCTAGTTGACATGAGTTTATATGGCGCCCTCTTGTGGACATAAATATATGGTGTATATTGTTTTATATGAATAAGTCACTTCAGGATGTGAGTTTCCTGGACCAGTCAACTTCGTTAAATTAAAACAAAGCATTCAGACCTGGACGTCTGGGCATCACACTCTGTTTGTGGTTTTCTAGAGTCCTTTACAGCGAGCACAGAGACAACACGGCATCAGAACAGCGGTGATTAAAGGTGTCATATACGTGTCGTGTCAGTGGTGTTTCCACCTTGACTCACTGCAGCTCAGGTTCAGCCTCCGTCAGATCTCAGCAGGTTCCACTCTGACAGTTACTGCTTCTTCAGCTCACAGTTCATCAGACTCTTCTTTTTTTAATCATCTCCACTGCCGCTCACTGTGTCCACACTGGAGCTCCGTTCATCACCTGTGGGTGTGTGTCTGTGATTCAGCCGTGACTCACCGGTTCATCTCTACACTGTGAGAAAAAAACAAAACAAACAAAGGACCGAAACAATTCATACACAGATCATCAAATCAGTTAGAGCTGGTGACGCAATTCATTTTTAATTAATCGACATCTAAAAAAACATCAAAGACATTTATGTAAAGAATCAAAGCCTAAAACTATAGATAGATTGATTGATTGATTAATTGATTGATTATTAATCCCTCAGGTGTTCCAAAAATCCAACCACTACAGCGCTAGATTTTCTAAGCTGTACATAAACATTAGCCTAGCAATAGCTAAAAGTTAGCGGTAGCATAACAAAATAATCGATGAATCAGTACTTTAACATTATTTGATGAGATCTGTGGAAATATAAGTAGCATAACAAAATAATCGATGAAACAACTACAATCCAGTTAAATCCTTCCAGTACTTTAATATTATTTGATGAGATCTGTGGAAATATAAATGTTTTAAACAGTTATGGTTAAAGTTTTCGACCAGAATCATTTCTCGCTGCCACCTCTGTTCCTACGTCACTGTGGGTTCTGTGTTCTTTGGGTTTCATGGCTGTGAAGGGAGAATCCACACAGTGACAAATGTACAGCGTCAATAATCTCTCTGCTGTATGTGGGTCATGGAACCATTTCAACTCAGTCAAGGATTTTTTTTTTATCCTGTATTTTTTTTAATCTCCTCCTGAGACTGTGTTCATCCTTTTTTGCCCTTGTTGTTATTTTATTTCTCGTTTGTCTGGAATCAGTCGGCAGAGTTTTCACACACAAATCTGATAAATGACGCCGGCGGTCGTGTGGTGTCATATTTGGTTAAAGAACTTCCAAAAGAATGGAACGGGCTTTTACTCCATGACGTGACGGTAGACGCAGTGCTTTTTGTTGTTGTTGTTTTTTTTGTTTTTTGTTCCATTAATACAGGGGCTTTCCGTGACTCAGAGAAGTAACTCCATCTTCAGACTTTATTTTCAAAGTCTGTTTCATGTTGGAGAGAATGTGTCGTAGGAAGAAGCTGCAGTGTCTCATGGTGGCACAGCCGCGGTGCTGAGGTGGGCGGGGGGGGGGGGGGGGGGGTGGTGGGGGGGGGGCAACTTTTTCTTTTAGTGACTTCATGTGAGGCTAATTGAAAAGAACAAAAACATCAGGATGTTTTTTTGTTTTTGTCAGTAATTTCTTGTCCAGTCCGGTGTTCGTGAGGTCCAGGAAACTGATGTCTCAGTTCATGTCAGTGAGGGGTGAGAGGAAGAGAGGAGAAGAGGAGGAGGAGAGGAGGGATCGGGTAGTGCGTCATCTTTATTTTTTTATTTATTTCCTCCCTCTTCTTCTAAAAATAGCCTTGTCTCCTGATTGCACAAGACCACGTTTCCAGGGCAACGGTCTTCATTCACAGCTTTCCAACACAGAGAGAGAGGGTGTGGGGGGGGAGTCAGGGTGGGATGAAGGACGTTTTCCTCCTGCTTACGTGGTGAATATTAACTGCATGTATGAGAATTTCCGATCACACAGACTCCCCGTCGCTCATTAGTTCTCTAACCCTGCAGGTCTGTGCAGGAACTTCAAAATAAAGTACTAAAAGATATAGACGCTGCTTTTCATCGGTTCCAAATCTACGTATTTACAATTTTGAGTAAGTTCAGGCTAAATGGTGGAAAAGTGGTTAGTCTTCTTAGCCTGCTACGAGACGATCCACGGGTTCAGCCCCTGGTGGTAGTCAATGGGTACTGCAGCTTCATGACACATTAAAAACCTGCAGGAGTCGGTTAAAATATTTATTCTAAAGTGAAAATGGGTGTGAATGGTTTTCATCTCTATATGTGCCCCCCCACCCTCACCTATGGGAAATCAACTTACAAAAGAAGAAGACGAAAAAATTGAATTAATAAAAAAATATATATTTTCAATCGGTTCAAAGATGCTGTAAACAATATTTTTCTATATATTTTTTATGTTTTTATATAATGTTTAAAATGTTAATTTTTAAAAATGTTTAATGTCCAAGAGCTACAAACTAAAAACACTTAAAAATCTGTATTTTTATTTGACAAAGTTCACGGTTGAATACATTAGACGGAGACAAATAATCGGTTCTGTGTCTTTTCCTCCGTGTGCAGATGACTCGGGAGATGAAGGTCCTGGACCTCAGGACGACCGAGGCCTGACCCAAGGGGTGCTCAAGAGTCTGGCCAGTAAACTGGACGACCTGAGCACCTGTAATGAGCTGATTGGAAAACACGGCGCCGCTCTGCAGCGTTCGCTCAGTGAACTGGAGGAACTGCGAGGATCTGCTGACAACACAGACAGAGTGAAGGCAGTTAACGAGCGAGCCACCCTGTTCCGCATCACCTCTAATGCTATGATCAATGTGAGTTCACGCGGCGCTGCCGCTGCACGCAGGTCTGAGCTCAATGTCCGCTGAACAGCAGTGAAGCCTGAATGTTAGGGACGTAACGATGAATCG
>NC_024320.1:28695226-28698678 GCF_000523025.1 Cynoglossus semilaevis
TGACAGTTAACCAGGTCAACCAGACCAGACCAGTTTGACCAGTTTAACCAGAGCAGATCAGTGGTGATGGTCCAGAGTTTCTGGACAGAAATCTCTGCTGTTATTGAAGAGAACCATGTCAGTTGGTGATGGGATTTTACACAGTTCTGACACAGAAAGGATCAGTGGATTTAATCACAATTTGTCAAAAGTCTTGATAAAATCGCATCATGAGATAAAATAAATCCTGAATCCTGAATCTCATCCCGAGGTGAGTTACATTTTCATCCTTCCTGGAGAGTTTGTTCCTCCGAACTCTAACGCGGTCCGTCTTCACACTCGTCAGGCCTGTCGTGACTTCCTGGACGTAGCTGAATCTCACAGCCGGAGGTGGCAGAAGGCCCTGCATCATGAGCGAGAACAGCGTCACCATCTGGAGGAGACCATCGAACAGTTGGCCAAACAGCACAACAGCTTAGAGAGAGCCTGGAGAGAGAGTCCCTCCTCGTACACAGGTGAGGCGTTCGCCGTCAACACTTCCTGTCGCAAAAATCAATAGTCAATATTGGACGTCCCTAGTTTTTCCCCCTTAAGTCTAACTTTATGAACTGTGTGTCAGGAAGTGGTTAGGGTTAGTCAACACTGCAGAAAGTGTTTAATTTGAAACAGTTGTGTTTCCTTTTGTGGAGCGGAGCTGCGATATTTGAAGTTGTGTCAAGAAATGACCAAATCTTTTTTTAAATTATGGGCTTCACACTTCTGCAGGTGGTGTTTCCATCAGAGTAGAGTTCTTGGGGCCGTCCTTCAGACCGGATCGTCTGATTGGTTGTCTCGTCTAAAGATGTTATTTCATTTTTGTCAGAGTCAGACACGAGCTCTGTTTGTTGACAGAGGTCACTCTGCGTAATATCAAAATGTATAAAACAAATTAAACCAAAAAACTTTTTAATATATGTAATAAAAGTATTATCCCGTCTTATATCTCATTTACAAATATATTGATATAATTTAAAATATCAAGTTATCGTCCTGCCTTAGATTGTTTCTGATTTTTTTTTCTTTATTTGTGAGGATTGAAAAACTGTTTTAAAAACATACAGTTATTGAAGTTATTCACATCTTTCTTAGTACTTTTTGACCCAGAGTAGAACATGCTGGCGGCTGATCTGTGTCTTTGCCCCGTGTCTGCTGCAGGCGTGGAGGAGGGCGATGCCAGCGACGAGAACGATGAGGCAGAGTTCTTTGATGCCATGGAGGAGTCGCCTGCTTTCATCACCGTGACCACCAGTGGAGAAACACAGCACAAGTGAGTCCTGGTCTCCACGATAACCCCAGCAGTCTGGACTGTGTTCTCACTCTGTCTCCTCCTCCTCCTCCTCCTCCTCCTTCAGGCGCTCGGGGAGTTCTCAGAGTATGATGAGTGGAGGAGTGCCCAGTGACTGGACTCACCATGAGAACGTAGGCATCCCATCTTTACCTTTGTGCCGTGGCCTAAAAACCCGGGAAAATCCCACTTTACCATGACACTCTCAACACTTTCCCCCCCCGTCCCCCCCGCCTCCCTGTGTTTCGTCTCTCAGGGCACCAACCACATGCAGCTACGAAGAATAAGACGCAGCCGAATCCCTGACAAACCAAACTACTCCCTCAATCTGTGGAGCATCATGAAGAACTGCATCGGCAAAGACCTGTCCAGGATTCCCATGCCTGTAAAGACGCACCTGGTTTAAAGTTCAAAGTTCAAAGTTCAAAGTGTTATCGGTGGCCAATAACTGATCAGTCAATAATGTAGTTTGAACAAATAGATTGGATGATTAATTAGCCTTCATTTCTAGAATCTATGTCTATCATCCATCCATCTAACACAGCAGACAGACTGCAGCAAAGCCATTAGCCTATGAGCTAACCGGAGCTAACGCAACGTGTTCCCGCTAGTCTGGACGGTTTAACCTCGTCACAGGACGTCAACATGGGTTTCAAGACAGATGTTTCTACACAGCTAATTTCTTAAGTCTTTCAAAAGTTTACGTTCACAAAGTCGATGTAAAAGGAAGTGTGAAGCTGCAGCGGCTGTTAGCACCAGGCTAAAAGCAGTAAAAGAGAGGGAATGTTTCTATTGAACTGGTTTTGAAATGTCAGTAACTGATGAGTCAGTGAGGTTTTTTTTTTTTTTTGACCAGTTTTGTTTTGTGTCATTTATCATTTAGTCGTTCATAACTTCCTTTAGATTTAGAAACAAAAAGTACAAGTTGACAAAAGTGACACTGATCGTGTGTAGATTATTAGTTCTGACAAAACAGTTAAAAACGACTTCACGCGTCCTTAGATTTAAAGAAGTCCTTCTCTTTGAATCATTTCTCTTTGATTGCAGGTGAACTTTAACGAGCCGCTGTCGATGCTGCAGCGTCTGACCGAGGACCTGGAGTACAGCGAGCTGCTGGACCGAGCGGCTCGCTGCGACTCGTCCTTGGAGCAGATGTGCCTGGTGGCTGCCTTTTCCGTCTCCTCGTACTCCACCACCGTCCACCGCACAGCCAAGCCCTTCAACCCTCTGCTGGGGGAGACGTACGAGCTGGACCGTCAGGAGGAGTTCGGTTATCGCTCCATCTGTGAGCAGGTGGGCGGTGGAGCGACGTATCAACGACCGGAAATGAATTGAAGTAACAGGATGTGTGAGAATCAGCAGCTGAGCCTCACGCTGTCTCCCCCTACAGGTCAGTCATCATCCACCAGCTGCCGCTCACCACGTGACGTCACAGAGGGGGTGGAGCCTGTGGCAACACATCACCATCGACAGCAAGTTTCGTGGGAAATATATTTCTGTCATGCCGTTGGGTGAGAGATGTTCACACTCATTGGTTCCCAAACTTTTTGTCTTGTCCAACCTGTGGGTCGCAACCCAAATTCAGCTCCCTCGCCTCAACCTATACAGTCAGAATATTTAAAGGAAATGTTTATAAAAAACACAGTGACAGTTGATCAATATATTTAAATTATTTTCATGTCTAATTACATCAGTATGGGGTCAATTCTCCAGTAGGAGCGCCCCCTATTGAACGACCTAATAAAAATATTTAATAATACATACAGTTCTGTTGGTAACACACATGTTCCTCTTCACTGTAGGGAACATTCACCTTCAGTTCCACTCAAGTGGAAACCACTACGTGTGGAGCAAAGTGACGTCGACTGTTCACAACATCATCGTCGGGAAACTGTGGATCGATCAGGTGTGTTTCTGTAAAAGGCTTGGACAGTGAGGCGCTGTGTGTGTGTGTGTGTGTGTCTCACCGTCTTCTCCTCTGTTGCTGTTTTCAGTCTGGAGACATTGACATTGTCAACGTCACCACCAAGGACACCTGCCGTCTCAAGTTCTCCCCCTACAGCTACTTCTCCAGAGAAGTGCCACGAAAAGTACGTCTGGTTGAATCGCTGTTCACTGTGTGACCGGCGGCGCCCCCTCTGTCGGTCCA
>NC_024320.1:28700053-28715505 GCF_000523025.1 Cynoglossus semilaevis
GTAACACACATGTTCCTCTTCACTGTAGGGAACATTCACCTTCAGTTCCACTCAAGTGGAAACCACTACGTGTGGAGCAAAGTGACGTCGACTGTTCACAACATCATCGTCGGGAAACTGTGGATCGATCAGGTGTGTTTCTGTAAAAGGCTTGGACAGTGAGGCGCTGTGTGTGTGTGTGTGTGTGTCTCACCGTCTTCTCCTCTGTTGCTGTTTTCAGTCTGGAGACATTGACATTGTCAACGTCACCACCAAGGACACCTGCCGTCTCAAGTTCTCCCCCTACAGCTACTTCTCCAGAGAAGTGCCACGAAAAGTACGTCTGGTTGAATCCCTGTTCACTGTGGGACCAGCGGCGCCCCCTCTGTCGGTCCAGATTATCTGCATATCAGACTGTGCCTTAAACCCCTCCCCGCCCCCCGATATTTCTTAAAACACCGCAACTTCCTACGACGTTATAAATAATTTGCCCCTCTCTGCGAAAACTCTGTGCCCCTGGGGAGGCCCGCCCCTCATTTTGGAAACCACTCTTTATCCGTTTGAAGTACAGAAATAAGTGATGATTTTTTTTTTTTTAATCTCATCTACATGTGTGTCATTCCATGTGGGGACACTAGGTGACAGGAGTGGTGGAGGACAGAGACGGCACGGCTCGGTACATCCTGTCTGGAACCTGGGACGAGAAGATGGAGAGTTCCAAGATAGTGGACAGTAGCCCCGGAGGTGGGGGCTCTGAGGGCAAACAGAAGACGGTATATCAGACACGTCAGCCCAAACTGTTGTGGAAGAAATACCCTCTACCGTAGGTTCACCCACGTCTGCCCCCTGCTGTTTGTCTTCTTTTTTTTTTTTCATAAATCTAAAAACCTTTTTTTTTTTTTTCAATCTTTCACTCTCCAGAGAAAATGCAGAGAACATGCACTTCTTCTCCTCCCTGGCCCTGACTCTGAACGAGCCCGAGGAGGGCACCGCGCCCACCGACAGTCGCCTGCGGCCTGACCAGCGGCTCATGGAAGAAGGTCTCTGGGATGAAGCCAACGCCCAGAAGCAGCGACTGGAGGAACGACAAAGGCTGGAGAGGAAGAAACGAGAGGCTCAGGCCAATCAGGCCCTGGAGGAAGGTGAGGAGAGACGAGAAAAAAAAAAAAAAAAATAGACCTGAAGTGTAACCACTGCAGTGTCTGAACTTTTTCAGTGCAATAATGCAAAAATCTAGAGGGCGCCATCTTCAGTCATTATGACTGTAACTGCATACATTTCTACAAAACTCAGGCATCAACCACAAACAGTGATGTTGTTTTTCCTAAATGCTGTATTTTAGCAGCAAAAAGACACCAATCATTTGATGATTACAGAACCTTAATCAACATCATGACGTCACCGTTGACTCTGTTTAGCCACGACTAATGATTCTGTGTCGTCAGGACAAGACATCGAGGGCTACCAGTCAATGTGGTTTGAGAAGAGGACGGAGGAAACGACCGGAGAAACGATTTACGTCTACAAAGGAGGATACTGGGAGGCCAAAGACAGACAGGACTGGTCCCAGTGCCAGGAGATCTTCTGAGACGCCACGTTTTATCACACCCGGTCGTCGGGCGGAGTGGAAGCAGCTGGTGTTAGGACGTGTGTGTGTGTGTGTGTGTGTGAGAGAGTGTGAATGTGCACTAGGGATGCAACGATGTATCGTGAATCGTGCAAGATCTAAGCAGCAGGCTTCGTTATCTCAAAAAGTCACTGGTCAGACCATGACACTACACACTCTAGTACAGTAGGTGGCAGTATGTGCCTAAAAACAGTGGTTGTGACCCACTATCAAACCCAGACGTCAGGTCCCTACGTAGGCTGAGAGACGTTCAGGTGTTGGAACAGAACGTGGGAAGAACTGGTTCCACAGACACCAACAGTGTTCTCCAGTGGAACTCTTTCCACTTCCTGTTTTTTCTCTTCTTCTTCTTCTTCTGTTGTTGTTTCATATATTGACAGTTAACCAGGTCAACCAGACCAGACCAGTTTGACCAGTTTAACCAGAGCAGAAAAAAAAACCTTATCAAATCGTATGCTGTATCGTCCGTTGAGTGCATCGTTACATCCCTAGTGTCCAGAATCTGAAGCACAAAACAACAACAAGTACAGACTCTAATCCGTCCGTCAGTTTCCGTTCTGCTCCTCAGCTCCGACTGCATGGCCTTCCTTCGTGTCATTTCGCTTCAGCTGCGACAAAATCCACCAGAAAGACCAGTTCTGTTCAGTCTACGTTTGGATTTAGTCCCGTTCTCCTCACAGCTGGAACACGTTCTTACAGACTTAACACTGACCTGATCCTCTTCCTCCTCTTCCTCCTCTTCCTCCTCTCTCCTAATGATTCGTTCTTAAGATTTTACTATTCTTTTTCTACAAATCGCACAAAGTGTTTTACAAGGATTTCACCGTCACAGTTTTGTCGGATCAGTGGAACCCAAAGTACTGATCCGTATCTTAACCTTTAGATAAAAACTACCGTTTTAAGGTTTAAACAGCAGCACAATTCCTCTTCAGTACAAGTTCTTCGGGGTCATTTACGGTAAGTCTTCAGAGTTTTCGGAAGCTTAAACCTGAGCTCAGGATTGTGGTTCTCTTCTCTCTACAGTGACTCGTTGGTGGAAGTACAACATTAAAACCTGCCGCCTTTAAATCCACTCCACACAAAATAGACCAATAATGTGCTCCGTTGACGGTTTTCTTCAGGTAGCGGTGATACTGGTGCTTAATGCTAACCTAGCCTTAATAATGCAGAGACACCGGTTACAGAGGCGTTGGTACAAAATGCAATAACAACAGAAATTTGACACAAAACTTTTTTTGTAGGGATGTCCGATATGAACTTTTTGCCAATCAATTAATCAGTTAATAATCACTGATTATTAAAATAGAGTAATAAAATGAGCTGCAATGCTGCCATCTAGTGGCTTTCAATTTCATATACAGCTGTTTTTCCCCAAAATTATTTTTAAGGCGCAAATCATTTGGTGAAACCCAGGCATCGGGTTTATCATTATCAGAGGAAAAAATGATAATTCTTGCCGAAATTACATAATTATGCTAATATCTGGCTGATAATATCCACCGGTCGATATTATCGGACATCCCTACTTTTTTTTGTTTTTATTGTATTTTTGGAAACTGCACCAACTTTTCTGGAAGTCAGTTTTGTAGAAACTCCTTCGAACGTCTCTTCCCATGAGACCTTGTTTACGCTGGAGAGGAACTCGGAGTATCCTTCAGGGCCAGTTGTGTTTTACGTTACTGAAAATATCAGGGTTTTTTCAAGGAGGTACGGTGGAACAAAGTTGTTTCCCCAAAAGAAGTGGTTCTCAAACACTGGTTTGTGTATCGATGGTACAGTACTACTTAAAGTTCCCTCTGGTGGTATATAGGGTGAACAGCTTCTAATTAGGATTAGGCTAGTGTGTGTGTATCACTACTTTTGTACATTGTAGACGGCTTCTTTAGCTGAAGTAAATTCTCTCCATGAGCTGGTGGACGACGCAAAAAAGTTTGAGAAAGTCTGTTCTTAAGAAAGTAAAAAAAAAACATTTCCGGATGTTTCATTGAGTTGATAATCAAAGGTCGGCCGTCGATTTCCGGATGAGTTGATAATCAAAGGTCGGCCGTCGGTCCAGTAACAGCACGAAAATGTCATATTTAGCTGAAAGTAGTAGAGAAAAATCTGACGTGTGCTCATCTGTCGTCGGGCAGAAAACTTTGTTCATAGGTTGTAAACAATAACAAGTTGTTTGTTTTCCATTTTAGCTTCTCGTGAGTGTAAAGAACATTTGCTGCTCAGTCGGTTTTAGTTTGTAAATAGTCACTAAAAAATATCCACTGTAAGAAAACATGGTTTCAAATCCCGCTCACGTCTTAAACTCCGGCGTGTTCTCCACCGCCAGGAGGTCTGGATGTTTATTACACATTTATACGACGCAGTATCATTTAATATCAACAGTGTTAACGATGGGTCGTACGATAAAAGACGCATCGTCCTGTTCTACTGCAGGTGTTGATTCACGCCACGTGACGTCACAAGGTTTTCATAGCAATACGTAGCGATGCATGGTTCAGCACGGCCGTAGTGAGAAGCCTCTCCACCTAGATCCTAACTGTGTGTGGACTCAAGTGAAACATGTCGACCTAAAGGCCTAGAATAAACATTTTTGAGCTCAAATAAAGGCATAAAGCATCGTCTCTGCTGTCGTTCTTTTTTTTTTAAATGTTTGAAACTTTTGTCATCGTCAGTCTGACTCACCGCCTCTGTTTGACATTGTTACTTGTTCTTGGGAATCTTGGTAGTAAAAATATTTATTTTTATGTAGCGGTGTCGTTAATAGCATTATAATAATGTAATATCAGTAAGAATTGTTATTGTTTTTATTATAAACTTGATAAGACAATGCCTGGGTTTGGACCAGATGAAAATTGTTTTAAAGTAAAAGTGAATTATTTTCATTGTGACACAGCAAACCATATTGCTATTGCAATACAACATTGCTATTACAACATCGGCATATCGAATATCAGACATCCTTATTTTTTAACCTAACAATGTTACATTGAAACAGAAATATAAAAATAAGTGATCAAATTTGATCAAATAAAGAAAAATGGACAAAAACACAATCTAGAAAAACACTGTTGCCAATGACTTACTGAAGTAATCAAGCTTTGGTAAAAAAAAAAAAAAACATTAACTAAAATTTGAGTTACACTACCGCCACCTACTGGCTCTGTCTTAGAGACGTCTTAGATTTATTTTTAAACCAAATGTATTGCATGTAGAGTAAATGGCCTTAGGACCAGATTCATATAAAACATGTCATACAATAGTTAATGTGTATGACAAAAATGTTGAAGACTCCAGACTAAAGGATTCAGTTTGATTCAGATTAAATCTCGGATATAATTGGATTTGGTCTAGTTTTGTTATACGTATGTATGTATATATACATTTGACACGTTTTTTTTTTACAATATTTCCATCACTGGACACACCTTGATACTGAGCCCTGGAATAGTGCTCGTAGGCGGTTGCATAGGGCGCCATCTGCTGGAGAGAGCGTAGCTGAAATCCCTTCAGAAAACGAAATGTATTAAAGTAAAGTATCAGTTATAATTTAAAGCCTTGATTACGTTTGTATTAACATGATACAAAATTATAAATTAATAAATGATATAACATTGCACTGTTTTATATTGTTGGGCATAAAAAAGCTCTAAATATTTGCACAAAATCAGAACAGAATGTTATGTTTTTTATTTATTTATTTTATTTTTATGATGTTATGTTTTTTGTTTATTTATTTATTTTATTTTTATATTTTATTTAGCGTGTGTTTGTCTGTGTTTTAAAGTAATTGATAAAAAAAAAAGAAAAGAAAAGCATCATATTTCTAATGTCGTATAACGTTTGGGTTGATGTGTGTGTGCGCGCACGCGCGCGCTCGTCTAAATCCCCAACATGACCAGAGCGCGTTCTAGTCATAATCCTAAAGGTCAGAGGACTGTGTGCGCAGGTTCAAAACAGCCGTAATACACCTTTAAACCGCGGCGTCGTCGCCCATTAAATAAACAAACCAATGACGCTGAGGATCGTGGCACGTGGAGCGTCCACTGTGACAGAGACACGAACTGATGCTGCTGCTGTCGGTGCGGGTGTTTTCAGACCTGTCCAGGAGCTCGTCGGATCGTGAGATCAAGGTAAACCGGAGATGATAGCTGTCCGCACGGTGACGTCATGATAGAAAGTGACTAGCCGCAGCGCGGTGGAGGGAGGGAGGGAGGAAGGGAAGGAGTGAGGCTAGCACTGAGTCAGCGGTGATTTGAAAATAGCGTTTTGTGCCTGGGGTTTATGGTTCTACCCATTGGGGTGTTAGCAGCGAGGCTAACGTTAGCATGAAGCTTCAGCAGTCAGAGACAGACAGAGAGACAGAGAGAGACAGAGAGAGAGACGGTATCCAGTGACAACAGAGGTCAGTCAAAGCAACACGACCTTTTAGCCTTTCACTACAGCTGGACAAACAGGAGTGACGTCCTGTCACTGACGCCGGAGCCACAGCTTTGACAGAGGAGTGATTGTAACGTCATCAATCTCTGCCCAGCTCCGTGTCCAGGTCCGTGGCCTCGGGATGGTTATGTAAGAGCCGAGAGGTCAGGGTTTCCTTCGGTCACTGGGAGGAAATGGAATTACAAGATCCCCAGCAATGAAGTAAGGTGCTATTTACAGAAAGGCTGGAGGGAAAACAAGTCGAACTGCTGCCAGGAAAATAAATAAGAATCCCAAAAGGAAGTGTAGGGAGAGAGAGAGAGAGAGAGAGCTGGAGTTAACCATCCTGTCAGATGGTTGTTGTCATTTACCAGCGTTAGTGAAGAAGAAGAAAAATAAATAAATAAAAACATACAGAAACTGTATTTAAGTTCAAACAGGTCACACAGAGAATTCCGTCTTTCTAGAAATTCGGGGAATGTTTTTTTTTTTACAACCAGTCACAACCTGCGTCATTTTTCAGTTGTTTTGTTTTTTTTAGCTTCAAGTTTTTCAAGTTTTTAAAAACAAACAGATGTTTTAAAAAATGTTTGTTTTTAAAGCTGTTTCAATAAACGCTGACACAGCTCAACGATTGACAAATATATAAGGATAAAACTTGTCAGAACTGATACACCTGCAGGACATGTTTTAACATGTTTATGTGATTAAAATAAAACAAAACATTAAATATATATATAAAAATATATATAAATTATAATATACATACACTTAGATGTTTATATTTTCTCTCTGTTTTTAGGGTATGTTGGTTTAAAAATATTTTAAATTTCATTTTTTACAGTGAGTTCTAAAATCATATCAATAGGAACTCACTTTTGATTTGACATTTATTCTAATTTTAATAATAATAATAATTTCCATCATTAATAATAAATCAGCTGTCTACTCAAGTTCAACCAATTATATTTGAAAAAAAAAAAACATCTTCCCAAAGTGAACTTGAAGTACTCTGTATAAATACTTCATAACGAGTACTGCAGTTATAGTTACAGGTAATGTCAGTTCATTTGTTGTTTTGATTTCCTTCTACTGATTTATGGTTTTATGGTGTTTCTTTAAATAACGTCGCTGCGTCACTTATTTACGTAGATGACGTAGATATATAACGTCAACTGTGGCATTCGAGAATTCCCGGAAGTTTTGCCCTTAATTATTGAGCTTTAGTTTATTTTTTACCGTGTTTGTTCCACAGATTTGTCGTAATGTCGTGTATAATTTTGTTCATTTTTATTTTATTTATTTTTTGTAACGGAGAGAAAGTATTTCAGTATAAACAGGTCAAACTGAAGATTACGGACCGTTGGTTTTTGGGGTTTGTTTTGTATTTAGTGTTAGCTCAGCTCTCCAGCGGGGGGCGGGGCTGTGATTAAATTAGACGGAGCCGCACTGATACCAAATGACTAGCTAATGGCTAATGTGTGTTATTTGTTTAGTTTTTTGGTCATTTTCGGACGACGTCGCAGTGGTCAGTTACAACAATAATTAACTCCGTTTCTCCCTTTGTCCAGCGGCTAACCTCGCTCTCTCTCTCTCTCTCTTTCCCGCTTCATTATTCATCTCTTCGCGCTCCGGTTCTATGATCGTACCGTTTATTTTCCGACACGCCTTGAACACACCCATAAAACTCGTTCTTATTAAATCAATTTTAACGGTATTTTTCCACGAAATATGTAATATTGTTTATTTGTTTGGTTTTAGTAAAGCGTTATATAAGAACCATCGTCCTTTTACCACGTTATAATAGTTTTAAGAGACATTATTATTATTATTATTTCAGATTCATTTCCAGCCAACACTCCGGCGCGTAATAGGTTTTTCCTAACGTTCCTTAAACGCACCCTCCCGACCCCCCCTTTCTCTCTCTCACTTTCCTGATCCTGGTTGTCAGTTCTATGCCCGGGTTACACAACCGTCAGCTCCGCGGTGTAAACTAGAAGCACGTGTTAGCGGGCGGTGCTGAATCACGTCACTCCGCCCGACAACAAAGTGGAAAAACACCAGAGGAGGAGTCGCGGAGCTGCCGAGGCTCCGGTGATCCACTCTGGTTTATTAAAATCAAAAACTATGAAGGAGAGCCGGGGTTAAAAGAGTGTCCATGAACGCCACCATGTGTCTGCCTTACAGAGACGACAATGACACGAACATGATCAGCGCCGATGGCTGCTCCAAACGCGAGGAGACAGTGTTGGACAGAGGCCGGGGCAGGAGGAGGCCCCCGCCGGCAGAGATGCTCCATCTGCTCTCGGCTGTCTTCGTCTGGCTGCTCACGGGAACCACCATCTCCAGCCTGAACAAATGGATCTTCACCGTGTACAACTTCAGGTTCCCGCTGCTGCTGTCAGCGCTGCACATGCTCACGGCCATCGTGGTGGACTACGGGTTGATCAAACTGAGGCTGGCGCGGCACCGGGGGGCCGTGGAGCGGGACCTCACCACCAGCGCCAAGTGTAAAGTTTTCATGTTGAGTCTGACCTTCTGCGCCAGCATCGCCTTCGGGAACCTGGGTCTGAACTACGTCCAGCTGTCCTTCGCACAAATGATCTACACCACCACCCCTCTGTTCACGCTCGCCATCTCCACGCTGATACTGGGCGAGCAGCATCACATCCTCAAGTACACGGCCATGATGCCCATCTGCCTGGGGGCGTCCTTTGGAATCATGGGAGAAGCCAAGTTTGATCAAACCGGGTGTTTCTTTGTGATCGCTGCCACCATGCTGAGAGGGGTCAAGTCCATACAGCAGAGTGAGTACAAAAAAAAAAAACACAAATAATTAACCCTCTGTCACCAGAGACACGCAATGATACCAAAAAATTAGCATTTGATCCAACATGGCTCAAAGTTCTTTAAAAAGAAAACTGCTTTTCACCTCCATATGTGCTCAAAATATTAGTACTAGTACAGTGCAACCTCTTGTTTATGTCTGTGTAGGTTCTCAGTCGTCCAGGTCGTAACAACATCTTGTTTAGCTCCTCAAAATTCCCAAAAGACATTTTTTCAAAAACTATTTTTTTGTCTTATTATGAGCTTTTGAAACTGATAAAATGAATTTTTTAAATGAAAAAAATGTCTATCCTATATTTTAATGATATGTTTGGCTTTATTTATTTTTCATTTTTACTATATTTTGTGATATTTGACTATTTTCAAAATTTAAACCAACTTTTTTTATTATTATTTTTGCATTGATAATATGTGAATATTTTTACATCACAGACGTCACGCCGTCCTAAAACCCACTGACATCACAGGATATCATAGTGTCTCCCCCAGGACAGTGAGTCCTGCAGTAAGTCTGCGGTTGTCCTCAGTCCTGTTACTCACTGTTATGTCCGTCGGTTCCCACGGTAACATAATAAACAACAGGCTTCCTCATTCCTGTTGGCTCGCTGTGTCTGGATGTTTACACTGGTGTTTCCACAGTTGGGAAATTATGAAACACAAACAGTGAGGTGACGAGTGAAGGTGTCGGTTTCTGCCGGTCATGATGGATGGATGGATGGATGGATGGACGGATGGATGGATCACAGAGGCTGTTCTGTGCCGCTCGTTCTCCCAGTAATTTAACAAATGTCACAGTTTATACGACACGGACTCTTGTTGTCGTTTGAAGAAAACAGATTCGTTCCGTTCAACTCAAGTCACATGTTCGGCCTTCAGTCCACGACTGTTCAATGTTCTGTCCCTGCAGAACCACGGGTTGAACATCGGGTCACACAGAGGGGGGCGTTGTGTTTAAATCGTTTCGTAATCCGACAGCAGATTTTGAAATTGTAGCCTCGTGGTTCGGGGGCCGAGCGTGTGACGTAAACATCAACCAGGTTTGAGGAGGTGAAGAAATAGGAGTGGACTCTGAAACGACCTCCGACAGAAGTGACTCTGATGTTCTCTTTGATGTCCGCACTGAGGGTTTGAATCCGACACCTGAGTCTTCCTGTCTCAGGTGTCACTGTACTATTTTTGTCTCTTACACTCGTCGTTGTCTTCACATTCTCTAATAAGTGTTTTTTTTTTGGACTTGGGGCAGTGGTGGCTTAGTGGTTAAGGAGGCGGAAGTTACCATTGAGGTGCGCTGAGCATGACACCGTCCCCACACACTGCCCCCTGCTGACCTTGGTGATGGGTTTAAAACAGAGGTCACATTTTGTTGTGTGTGCAGTGGAATCACGATGACAAGAAGTTGTTTTGTTTTGTTTGTTTGTTTGTTTTTACAAAGTTTACTGTGAATTTATGCTATTAGCTAAAAAAACAAAAACAAAATTAGCTTTCCATTCACTGAAATATTGTGATATTTGATTTCAAAATATTGTATCGATATTCCAGAGTACTATATGGATTCTTTATTAACAGTCAAATATTCATCGTTGGTTTATTTTTTTTGCGTTTCTTTTCTTGTCTATTGATTACAAAAAATGTAATAATTTCCAGAAGAAACAAAATGAAGCTAGAATATCCAAAATTATTCACAGAGAAAAGAACCATAGCAATAGGTACAACTCAGAATGTGGCTGTAATGGTTAGCCTACACGTAAGCTTAAGGTTAGCCCGTCTATGAGGCCTTGAAAACCGGTAATGAACGCTCTCTAAATATTCAGGGTGAGAATATTTAAAGAGCGTATATTAATGTTCCACCCGTGTGTTTTCATGTCCCTGTGGTCCAGGCATCCTGCTGCAGGAGGAGAAGATCAACTCCGTGTCTCTGCTCTACCTGATGTCCATTCCCAGCTTCTTCATCCTGTCTCTGGCGGCTCTGGCCGTGGAGAACTGGACGACGATGGAGTCGCCGCTGCACTACGACCGCCGCCTGTGGGTCTTCATCCTGCTGAGCTGCCTGAGCTCCGTCATGTACAACCTGTCCAGCTCCTGCGTCATCACGCGCACCTCGGCCGTCACCCTGCACATCCTGGGCAACCTGAGCGTGGTGGGCAACATGCTGCTGTCCCAGCTGCTGTTCGGCAGCGAACTCACGCCCCTCAGCTGCGCCGGCATCGCGTTGACGCTGTCCGGCATGCTCATCTATCAGAACTCGGAGTTCATCGTCAGCTACCTGGACGGACGCAGAGTCCGAGTCAAGGGGTCGGGGGGTCGCGTGGACGGTCTCGTGGACGGTCTCGTGGACGGTCTCGCGGTGCGTGGACAGGATTTGGACCGAGTGGGTCAATCTGAGCCCACGTGTCGTCCGCAGAGGACAGAAAATAATCAGGACGACAAGACGGACTGAGGGGACGGGCTGAAGGACAGGAGACGGTTTTAGACAGTTTTAAATGCTAATTGAAATGCTATTTCATTTTCAACCCGTCAACTCTCCCACTGTGCCAGTTCAGTTGACCTCTGGTCACAAGGTCACAGGAAACTGGAGTCGACGGAGAACAGGAAGTGACCTTTAGTATTCCACATGATGGTTGAAGGTCGAGTATGCAGACATTTTTACACGGTCCGCAAACAGAGCATGTAGCACCCTTCCTTCCTATCCAGCAGGGGGTGCTATAAATAGTTTGAATGTACTAAACTTGTCTGACAGTTCAACAGCATACAACAAGAGGCTTCATTTATGACAGGAGTCCAGGGTCAGGGTTAGGGTCGGGGTCAGGGTCGGGGTCAGTCGGTCCCTGTGAGATGATCCGGAAAATTCCTGCGCACCTCACCTTTAACCTCGGTCCGTCATCGGTACCCAGACTGTTCGATACCTCAGCAGGTATTCACACTGTATCTCCACTGCTCCACTGTGAAGACGCCGTGGTTAACGGAGGGCTAGCACGAGAGAGCGGCCCGCGCTTAAAGACATTTTTATTATTATTTTTTTTAATTTAATTTCCTGACCGCCGGGTTCTGGTAAAGTGGGGACCTGGCTGTTTGTGGCAGCTTTTTGAATTTTCTTTTTATATATACACTATATAAATCTATATTATATATATGTATATATATAATATATATTCTTTTTTTATTATTTCAGTAGTTTAAGTTAGGAGGGTGAATTTGTTGCTGTTGGGCTCGAACCCCTTTTTATGGAAGTTTACGCAGACGCCTCTTCTCCACTGAAGCACAGTTCTACTCCGAGGCGTTCACTAAACTGATCTCCCATTTATAGAGATGGTTTTTAGTGTCGTTCCAGTGTTGTTGACTCAGACACCGACACAGACGGAACACAGTGGATGTGAACCAATCAGAGCCATTGTTATTATGTATTTATTTATTTTATTTTTTTTTCTCCCTTAGTGTCAAAATTGACACTGATTTGGGTTGGGGGTTCAAATGCCTTATTTGTGACGTCGTTTGAAGTCGTTTTAATTCATTAGAACAATTGGCAGCAAAAAAAAAAAAACTGTATCTGGACGTATCTGGTGTGAACAGAAGGGGGCAGCATAACAGTATTTTAAAAATGTCTGATCAATAGAGAGGACTTCTTAGAGTGTCTTAACTTTTACTGTTTTGTTTTTTTTTCTCACCAACATTAGACATAGAGGCGCTCTAACCAGAGACGGTCGTCTCTTGGACCATGGACCGTGTCACCTGGTCACTGTAGTCGTTCTGCAAACAGAGCGATTTTAGTCTAATGTTTCATTAATTTCACTGTGAGCTGGCTGTTGAATTTAAACCCAGGACTGTGAAGGCATCACTGGCGCCGCTCTGCTGGTTGGAGTCCAGACCGGTTCCCGTCCCCAACATCGACCATGTGACACTACATGAGTCCAACACAAGAAAATCAGAACTGTTCCTTTAAGGCCTGGATTTTTTTTTTAATTATAATTTTTTTTACCATCTTTTTATGGCCTCTGTGTGGCGCTGCTGCAGTGGGTTCTATATTTAACATCACTTCAGGCTGACAATTAGATCCACGGGTTCTCTAAGGAGTGCCACTCATTTATAACAGCCTCGTCCCGGGGGGGTCGGGGGTGGGGGGGAACTGTCCCTTCATTCTCTTACATAACAATCAATGTCAAACTTTTTGCAGATGATGTGACGTTTGAAAACCAGCCCGTCTTAGGAAAACGATTTATTTTTTGGCGTTTTTGGTGTTTTTTTTTAAGGGTTTACTCTACAGAAAGAAATCTTACTCCTCTTTGACCCCTCCCCCTTTTTTGGGCTAATCTCATGGTATGGAATATTTATTTTTGAGTGTCTTGAGTCGCCTTTGTATACGCACAAACCTGATGTACGATGTTTCTGTTTCAGTTCTACCTCTTTGTTTGGAGTCGTCAGTCGCTGCTGCGCCGCCTGTCGTCCGTGTCATTCCCTACCCTTCCCGAACTGTTAGTGCCCCCCCTTCAGGTTGACTAACGTATGACACGCCCGGCCTTCAGAGATGTGTAAATCGAGCTCTTCTCAGTCGTATTCCCTGTATATTCCCGCTAATTTGCACTTAAAATCCTGCTAGCAGTAAATTAACTAATTTATGTTTTTGTTCAGACAAAGTATTGAATCTGTAGAACTCTTAATTTATTTTTTTTAGATGCGTTGACGTCACATTTGTCCATCGTGGAAGGAGGGGCGTTGTTTAGCTTGTTCGCAAATTAGCAAAAAGCTAATTACATATCACTGTTACTTTAATGTTTAACCAATTTAAAGTTCAAGGTGTGCTTAGATCAGTGGTTTCCTAACTTCTTCCGCAGCGCCCCCTGTTTGTAGATAGGAGATAGGCCCGCAACCACATCCTAACATAAGCAGCCCTAAAACTCTGTTGTACTTTACTTAGTTTACGGTGATACTACAACATTAATATTCTCATCGAACAGAGAAAATACAATTCCAAATCAGTGCGATTCTCAAACTGCAGCGCAAAAAAAACAGTGTTCATTTACTTTTTTGTTTTGTTGTTTTGGTTTTTTAATCCACCAACACAGAACTCCATCAAAGTGTTCATTTGTTGAGCATCCTTTTTTTTTGCCAAAAGAAAATGTGCAAATTTAGCAGAAAATATTCGTTTGTAAATGTGCCTGGTTCAGTAGCACTGGTACGTGTTGAACAGACTTCTCGTATTTACAGTTTATTATCATAAAACTCACGGTTGACTCGAAGGGTGAAGTTGAAAAGTTGATCACTGTTGCTTTCCTCAAATACCTCAACCGCTAATTACGCTGAATGCTAACGACTTAGCTAACGTTGATATGGTCGGAATGAGCTCCTGAACAACAGTGACCGTTGGTTCGGTTTGGGCTTCCCGATCAAACTTAATGACAAACTTACTTACGTTTCGATGAGACGACGTTCGTGGGCGGCGCGACATTTGCACTGAACGACGTTGTCCTCGAACACCTGCTGTAACTGTGTCCGTTCAGGGTCGGGCCGTTGGCGGCGCTACTCCGATGTAAATGGTTATTTATTCTATTTATTCTGTTTTGTAGTTCGACTGTTTATGGCTGGTTCTAGAGCCGACCGGTTGTAGGAACGGAACCGTTGCCTCATTGCCTTATTTTGGACACACTGGAGACGAGGACAGAGGACTAAATGACGATTAATGTTTTTTGTTTTGTTTTGTTTGATAATGCTTTGAATGCTAACAGCAGCTGTTTATAGGTGTTTCTGTTCAGAGAACTGACTGGAAGAATAAATAACAACAGCCGCAGTGTTTTAGTGTCGTTAATTATATAATAAATACAATAAATATATTTACACTTTGATTTCAGGCTTATTTCAAGCAGGGACCGCCTTCAGTGCTATCTAGGTTTTCTGAGTTAAAAATAATCTTTTATCAACTGAAAATTCCCCACCAACACAACGCTGCAGTAACTCAGTTTATCCCGTAGGGGTCTCTGACCTTGTAGAAGAACTCTGATTTAAACGACTGTAACAAATGTAAACTCAAAGTTAGCCAAGAAACGGCTAACAACGCGGGCTAAAAATAGAACTACATCGAGATGTAAATAACCAAGACGGAAGTTTTTTCGTTAAATTAAATTGAAAATAGACAAATTGGACAGATACGATTTGAATTAATAAAAAAACTTTATGTATAATTTTATACATCTCTGAAAAGATTATACAAAAAAGAGGTAGGACATTTGATCAGATTAGACTGGAAATATCAAATTCCCTTGTTTTAGTCACTTCTACCAGAAGAGGGAGACAAAGAGCCCACATAAAATCCCCAGCCTGCATTGATGTGTCCATTACTATCAAAATAAAAAAAAGTCCGATTTAACAATTTAACAAAGAAAAACATATATTATATTATATGTCTGACAACAAATACAGAAAATGATTTAAAATCAGGATTGTTGAGGATAAACCTCACAGTTTTATCATCTGATGTTTTCTTTTCTTATCCTACTTTCTTCTCTCTGTGAATCCACGCTCTCGTTTCTATCCTTCTTAAATTCCTTTGTGACTGTAAACACAGTTCCCTGGTCAGTTTTTGCCTGAATAAGGCAGC
>NC_024320.1:28715577-28719848 GCF_000523025.1 Cynoglossus semilaevis
CAATAACAAAGATCCCTGAATGAAACAGTGGGAAATATGGGATTTAAAAAAGAGAAATCTGCCCGACGACCAAGGAGCCTCGTCGATGACATCATGGATTCTGTGATAATGATAGACAGGGGTTCCATTTGTTGCTCCCACCTCCTTCCTCTTCCTCCTCCTCCTCCTCCGTCTGCTGCACCTTCATCCCATCTTGGGTGATTCTCGGGGGGGTGACCACCACCACTCGCTCTCGGTGAAAACCAGTGGTGAGGCGTCACAGTCCGACCAGTCAGTGCTGAGAACTTCGGAGGAGCCGCGACACCTGGAACCCCAGACGCCCGTCAGCAGGTGAGTGTCACATGACATGAGCACAGCCAATGGTTCTGGGGTTTTTGTTCCAGCTCGTAGTTCCAGCCTGTTATCAGATTCTTCTGTTAACGACGTGGTTCCTCCACATGACTATATTTGTACGTTCTCCTGCTCCGTCAGCCCGACGCCGCTCACCAGAAACTCTGGCCATCACTTCACTGTAAGACAAACAGCTCTGTGTGTGTGTGTGTGTGTGTGGACTCACACAAAAGTTTACATTTGGAAGTGACCGTTGGTGGAGATCAGTTCTGCTCCTCACACACAGACCTGTGTGTGTGTGTGCGGTTTCCATCTGATTGGTCTGAACTCTGGTCTAAAGGATTCTGATTTCTGATTGGTCCATTCTTTAAACGTCAGTCACCAGTTTGACTGTGTTTTGTTCCTTTTGTTGGTTCATCGGTTCCTAGAACATGGGATCAAAACCTGAACCTGGATCAGTTCCGTCCACCCGTGAAGATCTGGCGGCTATTGAGGACGAAGAGGTTCTCAACAAGATGGTAAGGCTGACCTTTGACCTTCCTGTCACATAGTTGACGAGCCTGATGTTGTGTCGACATTTAACTTTTGTCGTTTTAATATTTAGAACTCGTTTTTTTCCGGTGGTACCGATATCTGCACCAAAGTAGAACTGACGCTGTGATAAACCGTGACAAACATTTGTTGTTTTTTTTTCCCCTCACGTCCTCCATGCGTCCGTCTCCAGCTGGACACTGCAGCGGACTTTGAGGAGAGGAGGTTGATCCGGGCGGCGCTGCGAGATCTGCTGAAGAAAAAGAGAGGTAAAAAAAAAAAAAGAAAACGACAGAAGTTTTTTAATTTCTAAAATGTCTAAATTTGAATAAATCTGCATTTTTAGAGTTTAAAGTGTCCAGTTAGTGGTCCACAGATCAGACACGACCCCCGTCTTTTGCCACGTAGCTAACAGCGAATACATGCTAACTGAAAAGTTAGCTCCAAAATAAAAGAAATATAGCTACAATATTTTTGAACAGGAAAAACATTTGTCTCAGAGAGCTAACAGTTAGCTAAGCAACAAAAAGCTATACAGGAAATAAAGAAGTTTTCACATCTAACTAAGGATTTCCTATAATTAGCTTAGCAATAAGCAAAAAATATTTTCAAAAAAATGTATTGAAAAGTGACTAAAACTGGACAAAAGTCGAAACATCGAAACCAAAAAATTACAAGTTGACAAACAAAAGATAATTCCAGTTAGCTAGGTTAAGTTAGCCAGGGAGTTAGCATAAAAAGCTAGCTCAGCCCTGAGGGTTGTCTTGACGATCGCTCCACAATTCTCTCTGGTTTCCGTCAGATAAACGTGAGCAGGAGCGAGGGACACGGCAGCAGGACTTACGACAGCAGGGTCTGAGCAAAGGATCAGCAGCAGGTGGCGCTGTCAGCATAGGCAGAGCATCCATGAACCAGCAGCCGTCAGTGAACAGTGAGTGTTGAATGTCGGTCTCTAACATCAGCGTTAGCTTCACATGTCGTCGCCCTGACCTTCTACGTCTCCTCAGGACCCACAGCTCAGTCGTCTCCTTCAGCCTCCACCGCCCTCACCGGAACACCAGGCAGGTGAGTCTTAGCGCGACATTACTGGCGCCACCTGGTGGGTGACCCTGGTCTCTGCAGGGAATTCAACATTTCTATGTTTTAAATGGAATTTAAATGAAATTACAGCTGATTAAATTAGCGACAGCTAACAGATAGCCACGAGCCACCAGGAAATTTTAGCAGAGCTACGATGATGATGAAAGATGTTAGCCAGGAAGAAGCTAAAAATGAAGCAAAAATATCTAAAAAAAAAATGAATGAAGATGTTAATAAATGTATTTAATAACTCACAGATATGTTACTGTTTATAACACTGTAAATGAATCATCTTCTCCTCCTCCTTCTCCCCCCACCCCTCTACCCCTCCCACCCTCTAAGGCGTCCCCCGCCTCCCCCCCGGCCTCAGCCTCAGTCCCTACATGTCCTGCTGCTGTAGCACCTAACGCTAAAAATGTCAAACAGATGCTGCTGGACTGGTGCAGAGCCAAGACGGAGCCTTATGAGGTAAACCCGCCCCCTCCCTCAGTGAATTATTGCCCCCCCCGTGTGACGCTCACTGCCACCCAAACTGACTGGACTCTGGTCTCGAACCCAAGGGCGTGGACATCCAGAACTTCTCCTCCAGCTGGAAGGACGGCATCGCCTTCTGCGCCCTGGTGCATCGCTTCTTCCCCGATGCGTTCGAGTACTCCGTCCTCAACCCAAACAAACCCAGGGACAACTTCCAGCTGGCCTTCAGCACGGCAGAGTGAGCGCTCACTCCTTATATGACGCTGGAGATGTTTCCTCAGCCGCGGATGATGAAGATGATGAAGATGTTTTCTACAATTTGGACAGAAAACTCCACTGTCTCATTGTTTACCTCTCTCTCCCCCTCTCTCTCTCTCTCCCCCTCTCTCCAGGAAGTTGGCCGGCTGCCCTTCTCTCCTTGACCCTGATGATTTAGTCCGGATGAAGGAGCCGGACTGGAAGTGTGTGTACACCTACATCCAGGAGTTCTACCGCTCCCTGGTGGAGAAAGGCCTGGTCAAAACCAAAAAGCGATCGTAAACTCTCTCTCTCGGTTCCTGACACACGAAGATTTTTCTTTTTTTTTCTTTTGAACTTCTAGAGTCAAACTTCGCCACAAACGGATGATTCTCACGTGCTTCAAGTCTAGATTAGCAGCCGTAAACTAGGGATGTACGATAACATCGGCCGACCGATATTAGTTGCCCCGATGTTAGCATAAATATGTAATATCTGTAAGAATTGTTTTTTTCCTCTGATAATGAAAACCCGATAACCCAATGCCTGGGTTTTGTCAATTGATGTGTGACCTAAAAAATTATTTTGGGGAAAAACAGCTCTATATGAAAGTAATAGCCACTAGATGGCAGCATTGCAGCTCATTTTATTAATCTATTTTAATAATCAGGGGATTGTATGGAGAATGTTGGTGTCAGTGGTTTGAACTGATAAATAAAGAAATATGACCAGGCCCTTAGTAGTATTTCAGTTCTGTCCTCTAGAGGGGGCATGGCAGAAAATAATTGAGAAACACTGCTTAAACCCATCACCTTAGTGAGGAGGCGACACTTCACTTCCTTAACCACCAGGGCACCACTGCTCTGCTATATTGGTATCGATTGATATCGGAATTTGAAATTAGGTGTTTGGACGATATCGGCATTTACGATATAAAAAGTTCATATCGGACATCCCTGACGTAAACACATGGAGGCGTGTGTGTGTGTGTGTGTGTGTGTGTGTGTGTGTGTGTGTGTGAACAGCTGTTGTCATTAAACATCATACAGAAAGTTCACAGTTAAAGTTCTAATGCTGAGTTCTAAATAAAAATAAAAACGTCTGCTCCTGGTCGCCCCCTACAGACCAGTTGAAGGCTGTGATGTCATTGGTTCTGCCAAGGCTTTTCTGAAATGGAATGATATCATTTTATTTATGAAGTACAAAGAAAAAAAAATAAAGGGGCTGAGTCATCGGCATAGAGTGTGTCATAAATCACCCTCTGCAGCAGCGGGCTGGGAGTCCATGCACATTGAGCAGCGGTTCACGCCCCCATGTTTTCTTCTTCTTAATCAGGGGTTCCCAAACTGCAGGTCGTGTACAACTAGTGGTACAGTACTACACTGTACTCTGGTTTGAGGTACACTTTAAGGCTCTTTTTTTTTTAATTTTTTTATTGATGTACACAACAATTTTCCTCCCTATGGCAGCCCAGGTGGGTTGCAGCCCAGGTGGGTTGCAGCCCATTGTCGTCATCTTCATCACGTGACCGTTCTGTCCAATGAACGCACACAAAAATGGACCTGTGGTATATGTCCTTGACATGACTGTGTTGTTACCTGTAGTCAGCAGCTCAACCC
>NC_024320.1:28739568-28739894 GCF_000523025.1 Cynoglossus semilaevis
GGGAGATGGCCCTGCATTTGATTGGCTCCCCGGAGGTTTCTGGGTTCAGCTGCCCGCCCCTCCCCCCTCCGAACTTTTTAGTGAAAACACACGAGTTCTTCTCATTAACATGCCGGTCAGTTTTCTCAGCCAATGACGCCGGGTCATTGCGTCACTGACGAGACTGATGACGTGGGTCTGCCCAGCAGCGACACAACCTTTGTTGTCTTTTCTTTTTTCTTTTTTACTCTGCAGCCCGCTCCCAGGTGCTTCATGAGAGAGAGAGAGAGAGAGAGAGAGAGAGGGGGGAGGGGGGGGGGGGGGGGGGGGGGGGGGGGGGGGGGAGC
>NC_024320.1:28741388-28742045 GCF_000523025.1 Cynoglossus semilaevis
AGAGAGAGAGAGAGAGAGAGAGAGAGAGAGAGGGGAAAGGAGGAGGAGGAGGAGGAGGAGGAGGAGGAAGATGCCGCTGCTGCTCCGTCCGTCTGCGCTGCCTTCATAGTCCTCTTCATAGTCCCGTCCTCTGGGCAGGATGAAGTACCGACACCATCATCAGCTGTGGTTTTGTAGTACAAACGTCGTGCACGAGCGCGGTCACGTCAGTCGCCTCGGTCTCCAGTCCTGAGTGACGGTCCCGCGGTTCGTCCGCTCTGCACCTGTCTGCGCGTGCGAGGCGGCGTAACAGACACGGAGCTCTGTCCATGGTACCGACCGACCGACCGACCGACCGAGCGACCGGGTCGTATGTGTTCCGCTGACCGCCTGCCTCAAACCGCGTCCGTTCGATTAATCGAGCCGATAGATGCAGGTGACCTGAGGCTGTGACGTCACCTTTGAGTTTCACCTTGGAGAAGACGAACGCTGGAAAGGTGAGACACGTGGGACACTGGGACATGTTGTTGTTGACATCACATGACAGATGTCCACCAGGGGGCGGCGCTGTGTGTCTGAGGCTCATTGTTTGTGAATTTGTTTTATTCATTTTCTGCCACTTCACGATCCAGAGTCACAGAGGAGCGGGGGCTAATCTGACCTGGGGGGGGGGGGCAG
>NC_024320.1:28742216-28743886 GCF_000523025.1 Cynoglossus semilaevis
TGTTGTGTGGTGGGGTGGGGGGGGGGGGGGTCGAAGACTACATCTTGGACCAGAGAAATGGCGTCCAACATTTGGGCTCTGCTTTAGGTTTGACTGGGATGTGGTCCACATATGAGCTCAGATCTAGTCTTTCAACCCATATGGGTCAAGCTGTTCCTGGGCAGAACAATTTAATTCTGCAGAGGTCAAAGGTCAGTCTCTCACCCCGCTGCCCTGCCCTTCGTACCGTCACCACGACCTTAGCACAGTGTGGCCCAGAGCCTACGTACCCAGACTGCTGCCGTCAGTGTTTCACCTCAGTTTCCATTTTCCAGGTCCATGGAAAAAAAAATCAAAACTGACGTCCGTGGAGTCGGAGTGCAGTCTGGGACCTGTGGCACCGGTCCAGGTCTCCCGCCACAGCTCACGGTCCAGGAGTCGGCCGTGGTCGGTCCAGATGTGCTGCACCGCCCCACCAGACTGGGCCGCGCCCCGGCTGGGACGGACAAAATGGATCCAGGTCAAACTGAACCAGTCTCTGCTCCAGAACCTCTGAGGAGCATCAGCAGACCCAGACCCAGTGCTCTGAGAACCAGACCCGCTCCAAACCACCCCCCCAGGGACATCGACCTGATGCCAGTTTGCCTCCCCGCGCCCCACAATGCCAACATCCGGCCTCCGTCCCCGACAGAGGGCCCCCTCCCTCGTCACGGTCCTCAAAGTCCCAACGGTCCTCAGCCTCAGCTGGGCCCCACGTCCAGTCTCCTCCGGTCCAACCCCAACCCCAACCCCCCGGCCAGCCTCACCCCCCGGCCCAGCCCTGGTCCACAGACCCAGAGGACCAGCCCGCATCAGAGCACCAATCAGAGTCAAGGCCACGCCATGAAGCCCGCAGGAGAGAACGGCGACTTCAGGTGAGACACATGGTGACCCACATGTACCGGTCCACAGACCGGACCACACCGGTTCACATATTGGACCACACTAGTCCACATATTGGACCACACTAGTCCACATATTGGACCACACCGGTCCACATATTGGGCCACACTAGTCCACATATTGGACCACACCGGTCCACATATTGGACCACACTAGTCCACATATTGGACCACACCGGTCCACATATTGGACCACACTAGTCCACATATTGGACCACACCGGTCCACATATTGGACCACACTAGTCCACATATTGGACCACACCGGTCCACATATTGGACCACACTAGTCCACATATTGGACCACACCGGTCCACATATTGGACCACACTAGTCCACATATTGGACCACACCGGTCCACATATTGGACCACACTAGTCCACATATTGGACCACACCGGTCCACATATTGGACCACACTAGTCCACATATTGGACCACACCGGTCCACATATTGGACCACACTAGTCCACATATTGGACCACACCGGTCCACATATTGGACCACACTAGTCCACATATTGGACCACACCGGTCCACATATTGGACCACACCAGTCCACTGATTGGACCACACTGGTCCACAGATTGGGCCACACCGGTCCACATATTGGACCACACCGGTCCACAGATTGGGCCACAGTCACTGCTGCTCCTATCTCATGTCTAAATACAGAAGCCCAGACACTGGGCTGCAGGCACTGAGTTCCAGACCATGTCACCTGAATCTGGGCTGCAGTTTTATGAAGCTGACA
>NC_024320.1:28744010-28757092 GCF_000523025.1 Cynoglossus semilaevis
CTTTAAATTTCAAGACGTGTTTATGTTGAGGATGAAACGGACAAAAATGTCCCACTGTGATGAGATACAGCAGGTCAGGTGATGTGTCATGTGATATGTCAGGTGATGTGTCATGTGATATGTCAGGTGATATGTCATGTGATATGTCATGTGATATGTGATAGGCAGTGATGTATTGACTGAGGTTTTTTTTTTTAATTTAAACTCAGCATCAAAACAACCGCGGACAAAAATCTCTTCCTGATTTAAAAAACATTCCTGAACGGTGCGTTCACTGACTGTTGGACTGTTGACGTTATTGACAGATTTAAAAGAAAAAAAAAAAACAACATCAATCACCTGACCATTAAAATTCAAGTTTAACTATTACAATATGAATATTAGTCAGTACGTGACTTTGTTTTTTATCTTATTATAAGGAAAAAAGCAAAAACGTCACCTGTAAATGTTCTGTTTAAATGTACTCCTTCAAAATACTCAAAGTATTTGAACTCCTTTTTATCTCATTGATTTTAAGGCTGTTTATTTTATTATTTTTTTTATAGAGTGGCAGAAATAAGAAACAAAACAAACAGAAATGAAAAGTGTTTAATGTCAATAGAAAAACGGTCTCATATCTTCAGAACAGCGCCCCCTACTGGGTCCTACATAAAAGAAAAATATTTTGACACTTTATTTAAAATAAAAATAAAAAGATAAATGATCGTTATAATGAAATGATCTGATGATCTCAGTTCTCTGTTTCTGCATCAAATTAACTTCGTAAGATTTAGAAGAAAAACACAGATTTTTCCTTAACTGAACTGAACAGGTTATGGCTTCAGCCGCAGTCTGACAACATCTGACTTTGATACTGAAGCTTCATCAGGACCAGGGTTTGATCCTCGTTAATTAAACCGTCCCAATCTCTCTCTGTCTGTCCAGTGTCTACATCGCCACATGGAACGTGGGCTCGGCCGTCCCACCGGATGACATCACCGCTCTGTTTGGACCGAATGTCTCAGATGGCAGCGTGGACATGTGTGTCATCGGGTAAGAGAGCGTCAGACGTGGACGCCCACGACCGTGGTCTGTGTTTGTCCGTCACCGTCCTTTAAATCCGCCGTCTCCTCTCCAGACTCCAGGAGGTGAACTCCATGATCAACAAACGCCTGAAGGACGCCCTCTTCTCAGACCAGTGGAGCGAGCTCTGCATGGACACGCTCAGCCCTCTGGGATACGTCCTGGTCGGTGAAGGCCGACGCGGTCGACGCACGCACACACACACCTGACGCACGCTGTGTTTGTGTTGAGTCATCAAAGATTCACGGCTGTTTCTGTGTTTCCCGTCCTGTCCACCAGGTGGCGTCCCAGAGAATGCAGGGAGTTCTCCTGCTGGTGTTCTCTAAATCCGTCCACCTCCCGTTCCTCCGGGGCGTGCAGACACAGAAGACGCGCACGGGACTGGGGGGTTACTGGGTACGTGTGTGTGAGTGAGCCGGGGGAGGGACGGGGGGCGGGGGGGGGTGGGTCAGTGTGTGACCTCTGTGTGTGTGTGTGTGCTGTGTCAGCATCGACCCGTCTGCTGCTGCTGCTGCTGCTGCTGCAGTCTCCTCTCTGAGGTCGGTGCAGCAGGAGACGCTTCATCTTTCTTTAGCTCAAAAATGAAAAAAAACAAACAAAACAAAACAACAAAAAAAAAAGACCTCGTCCTTCAGCAGCAACCTGATCAGGACAAATATGAAGACGCTCCTCTGTCTTCTGTCTCCGACAGGGGAACAAAGGAGGCGTCAGTGCCAGGATGACGGTTTTCGGACACCCGCTCTGCTTCCTGAACTGCCACCTGCCGGCCCACATGAGGAACCTGGAGCAGAGGATGGAGGACTTCGAGAGCATCCTGCAGCAGCAGCAGTTTGAAGGCGGGGCCGCCACCGGGGTCCTGGACCACGAGTGGGTGACCTTTGACCTTTTTAGGGTTTTTTTTTTTTTTTTAACCTTCAGGTGGCATGAGCTCAGACCTGGGCTGAATGTCACCCTCATGTTGATCGGAGTATTTCAGTACACGTGTTTCTAAAGCAGTGGTCCCCTGAACGTTTTTGTACCGAGGACCGGTCAGTGAGCCTCAGCTGTTACTGCGGACCGATAATACCTGAACGTTTTTTCACTGTGTCCTACTACGGCTCGGTACCTAATGGCCTATGAACCGGCACCGGTCCCCGGACCAGGGGTTGAAAGCCCCTGATTTAAAGCCTTCTATTCAATCTGTCAAGTGAAGGCTATTTCTGGTCTGACTTTTTGACCTCATCATCTTCCATCTTTCCCATTTCCATGTAGTATCACTCTAGTGTGTTTTCCAAAGCCACCTTTGAAAGTAACCACCCCTGGGGGGCGCCAGTGTTTGTCAAACAGGGTTATTGCCTCTGTAATGTAAGACCCAATGTCCAAAGACCATGTAAAGTCGACTGACGTTTACATCAGAATATACAGCTCTGGGTGCAGTACCACTATTGGCCAGTTGGAAGCTAGCCCTACTTATATAGACTTCAATTTAAAATCTAACCATATATTCTAAATATATAATGGAACAGTTACATTCCCAGTATTTAACAATGTCATTTATTATTATTATTATTTACCACAGTGTGGTGTTTTGGTTTGGAGATTTGAACTTCCGTATCGAGGACTACGACATCCACGTGGTGAAATGTACCGTCGACAGTAACAAGCTTCCGCTGCTGTGGGAACGGGATCAGGTGAGAGCCCGGGACTCTGAATAATTCAATACAGCAACTATTTTTTCAGACGCTTCACTGGAACTCTTTATACTCCCTCCTTGTGTTTCACACTCCAGCCACGAGAGGTCACTGTAATTCCACAATTATTAAGACAAATCTTTTCTGTCCAGAATGATTTTTTTTGTGTCTCTGATGTTTGTATCGATCTGCTCCACAGCTGAACATGGCTAAAAACACAGAGTCCATCCTGGATGGCTTCATGGAGGGGGCGCTCAAGTTCCCGCCCACTTATAAATTTGATGTGGGCACCAACACCTACGACACCAGGTTGGTCCGTTCATTCCCATTAATAATGACCTTCACAATGTGACCTTAGATGAGAAGGAACATTGAGTCAAATCAGCCCAAAATAAAAAGGTGGAACGTATTTATTTAAATAATAATAAAAAGAAAAATTAAAGAAAATATAAAGATTAAATGTTAAAGAATTAAATAAGTAAATATGGTATGATTAAGCGTGGTACAGTATGGTACAGTACGGTACGGTACTGTAACATAGACCTACTTATGTTGCATAGTTTTACTACAGACCATAATATAATGCAGCAACATGATGAAACAAAATCAACATCTCAGCCGTGACGTCTGAGTGTGAGGTCCAGTTCAACTAGTTTTGGTTAGTTAACCAGTCCTAACCCTCTTTCTTTCGACTATCAGTGCTAAGAAAAGGAAACCAGCCTGGACAGATCGCATCCTGTGGCGCCTTCGACGCACCGTCTCCCCGGTTCCTACCCACAATGCAGCACTGCAGCGGGGTCTGACCTCATGGCTGGGTGGGGCAACTAAAGTGACCCAGCAAACATACGAGAGTCACATGGGCTTCACCATCAGCGATCACAAGCCTGTTTCTGCCCTGTTTTCTTTACACGTAGGGTTTGTTTACTCTTCTTTACTTTGTTTACCTGCTGATTGGATTATTTAACTTGTGTCGTCTGTTTGTTCTATTCCAGTTCCCGTTCAAGGTGGAAATTCCACTGGTGGAGTTTCAGGTCAACAAGGAGTGGAGTCAAGTCTCGGACGCTTCAGTTAGATTCAGCGTTTCCTCCGGTTTTCAGCGCAGCTCGTGGGACTGGGTGGCGCTGTACAAGGTGACCCTGACCTCACAGAGGTCACATTAACAAAGGTCACTGTACGAGGTGACCCTGACCTCACAGAGGTCACATTAACCATTAACAAAGGTCACTGTAAAGGTCACTGTACAAGGTGACCCTGACCTCACAGAGGTCACATTAACAAAGGTCACTGTAAAAGGTTCAAACAAAAATAAAAAAGTAAAAGAATTGACCTTTGGTGTCAGTTTTTGACGTTTCTTTCTGTACAGCTTGGATTCAGACACCACAAAGATTACCAGGCGTATGTGTGGGCCAAGGGAGAACATGCGACACAGGTGGGACACCGATGTGGGACACAGATATGGGACAGGAATTTATCGGTGATTTCATTTCACTGCTAATCTTCACAGACATTTCTCTTCTCTTCTTTTTCTTCTTCTTTTTTTTACCCCAGGTGACGTTTCCAGAGGAAGATCTGCCCAGAGAGGACTGTGAATACCTTCTTGGCTACTTCAGCCACAACATGAACAGTATTGTTGGACTGTCAACACCCGTTCAGGTAACACCTGCACAGAGTTTTGTCCTCTCAGAGTGGTTCACGCTGGTGGTTCACTGACTTCAGGTCAACAGGATGTACCTGAAAATATATGTTTACATACGTAAATGTAAATCACTTAGATGAAAGCGTCTGCTAAATGTATTACCATATAGGTAATATACAGTACATGTACATGTATTACCTTGTATAATATACATGTATATTACCTTTATAGGTAATATACATGTAAAATGTATGTGGATAGTTATACTAAATCCCTATGTGAACATGCTGGAAGTGGCAGGAGATAAAAGTCTTAATGTATAGTAAAGTCAATATGTCACATGGACAAATAATAATGATGTAATGATACTAATCTCTAATGTGAACTCCGCATTTATATTAAAAAAATATATATCTTTACATCAAGTAAAGTATGATTTTCTAAAAGTTACATCTTGTGATTTAATCTGGACTTTAAGTTTAGTTCGATGATGTTGGTGGACATTTTAACGAGACTGGAGTTAACCACATTTTCGTTGTAACAGGAAAGTACTGTACAGAATGCAAAAATAGCATTTTAAAAGTTGAAGTGAACATACATAGAAATAACATTTTGCACCTAGTTGCTACAGCTAGCAACCACCAGCGTCAACTTAGCTCTGGTTTTAAACAAAAACAAAACAAAAAAAAAGCTTTTGCGTTGGCCGGGAATCGAACCCGGGTCAACTGCTTGGAAGGCAGCTATGCTCACCACTATACCACCAACGCCATGCGAATTCTACCGCCGTCTCACTATACTTCCGCTTTTCTTTCGGTAGTAGTTGTCGTAGTAGTATTATAGTACGTACTCGTAAAACGGCTGGATTTTAACTATCGATTACCATATTTATTTGTATAATTTCCTGTAATTTACTATACATTGTTCTGATGGGTGAATTGCAGATGTCAGATTAATAGATCTTTAGTTGAATAGACAATGAAAAATAAAAAAATAAAAGTAGCCGGAAACACCAGTTCTCCAAAGTTCCGGGACCTGAAATTCGATCAATTTAGTGAATTGATTTAGTTAATTTTTTAATCCTCAATCATTGGTTAATAGTAACTAATCATCCTAGTTCACAGAATGAAATGTTTAAAATAAATAAATCTATAATATAATACATATATATTCGTTATTTTGTGTTAGCATGACAAACGTAGCTTCCTTCGACCCACACAGATCAAAATCCCAGTCTGCAGCCCTCCCATTGGACGCTCCGACAGCTCTGACGTCAGCTCAGAAGACGACAGCACTCTTGTCCTGCTGGCTCCAAACTCCCGCAGCCCCAGCCCTAAAACCGGGAAACACCATCAGCGCCACAGACACAGCCGCAGTCCTGCAGTTCCTGCTCTGACCTCCAACCCTCTCCCGTCACTCCAGAGCCTCAGCCTCTGCCCTCGCCCTAAAGAAGGCCAGGCATCGAGCCGCTCACCCTGCTCCACTGCCAAGAAGGAACGGCTGGTGTCGCCCAACACTGTGCCTTCACCATCTATCAGTCCGCTGAGTCCCCGCAGCCCCGTGTCTCCAGGCGGTGGCGTGAGTGTACCAGAGGCGTTGATCGCCGCCATCATAGGTGAACACAGACCAGCTCAGGTTAGCCCCACGGGAATCAAACAGATCGGGAAACCAGGGTAAAGCTAACACCACGTCACGGGGCTGTCACTTTGACAAATGACGTTCGAATAAGTTCACGATCCAGTTTAAACACGTCTTGTAATGAATAAGACAATCTGCGGTCATTTTAGCCTGATCCAGCAGAGGGTGCTCTAAGCACAGCTCTCTCTGACCAAACAAACAAAAAAAAGAAAGAAAGAAAATGATGCTAGCTAGTTTCTTTCTCTAAACACAGGAGTCTTCAACCTCTACCACAAATAGATAACGTTTTTAAATCAATCAGTGCGTCATCAAATATCGCAAAAATACTTTAATAATTATTAATTAATTATTGTTAGTTAATTACGATCTCATTAACGTGTTTCCCAGGCTAAGTGCTACGAGCCCCACGTCGCAGACTCTGGGCCAAAAAAATGTCTCATCAAAGTTGAATAAATGACAGCCCTGGTTTTAGAAATGATCTACGGTCGGACGATTTTTGGCAAACATTGCGCAGTTCACGCTCGGATCTCACGCTGCCAGATTGGACCATGTGTCCAGACTGCTGGAGACAAGTGCTTTTAAAGACTCAGAAGTAGTTAAAAAAAAAAGAAGTAATATCTGACCTAACCTGTGACAGATGTCGTACCTGGTTATTGAAAGCAATATTTGTAAAAAAAAAAAAGACGGAGACATCATGATTCTGTGACTTTGTCTGGACTGGTGTAAAACTGTAAAACTAGAACTGTGTATTCATGAACTGGGTGTGTGTGTGTGTGTGTGTGTTTGTGTGTGTTTGTGTGTCTGTGTGTGTGGTTTAACATAAACAACCTGAAGTGTCAGTGTGATCACGTGACTTCACCAGTAATCCCTTATTCCCAGCAGCTCAGTGAGACACTCAGACTGGTGTGTGTGTGTGTGTGTGTGTTTGAATCGACACACTCTTAAATCTCTGTGTGAGTAATCCAATAAAAGACGAGAGTAACAGACTGAGAGTAACAGACACTGAGGTGTCTGTGTCTGTGGTCTTTTTTTCTTTTTTTTTAATGCTTTTAATCCTTCCTGTCTCACAGATGATGAATTGTTAGCAGGTCAAATTTTATTAATTTTATAAGAAACTTCACTGAGGTTTGAGTTTTAATTATACAGATGAAAAAAATAAAATTACAAAAATACAAACACAAAGATGGAAACCAAAGGCAGCAATAGCAACACAGACATAAACAGGCGTTCACAGCCAGTGTACAGTCAGCCATGATGTTTTTAATCAGGATAATTGCCAGACCCAGTGAACCCCCCCCCTTCTGCCCCCCCCCTCCCCCCGCTTGATGGATAGGTTTAATCCAGAAGAAGTTTAGTTCTGTGGATTTTTTTAAAATGGGAAATAAAAATGTTTTGTTTTTTTGTTTTTGTTTTTTTTCGTGACAACGCTCTAGGGTTAGGAAGTAGATTACAGTTACACCAAGGTCTCATCTCAGCACCTGGACCAGGACCAGGACCTGGAACCACATGGTACTGGCTCCACTTCTTATGTACGACCTATGGTGTTACAGTATGAATAATACACATTAAGCAACATTAAGCAACATTCAATTGTATATATGTTTATTGTGGTGGAAAGTCAACGAAACATGTTGAAACATGTCTTACAGTCGTTTTGTAAAGTCATTGACATAAGCAATTAATTTGGTTAATAGTTAAACTTTTGAAGCTAATAAAAAAAACAAGCAAAACATCAGATCCGCTATTGAGCCTGACGTCACATTTTAGGTGAGGGTTTATATTTGATATTAAACAGTGGAATTTGACATTGTTTCAATACAATCTTAGTCAATCAACCTTAATGTATATATAATGTTATTCACTAATTTAAATATATATATATTGCATATTTTAGACGGCAGAAACACGTTTTCGTGGCTTTAGGACGAGTCACTTTTTTTCTACCACTGTTGTGTTTTACGTGTAAGTCGGTTCATCATATAGTGAAAGATAGAAAAGGACGATAAAAAATAAAATAAAACAGACGTATCGCTGTTATTTCATATTTAAGTGCATTTTAATTAAGTTTTCCTGACGGCTGCTGCTGCTGCTGCGGACGTTTCTGGACTCTGCTCTCTCTCTCGGTGCACGCCCTCTCCTCCTCACATGGCCCGGCCTCGACAACAACATTAACAAATGACCTAAAGGCTTAATACACCTCAGAAAACAACGACTGCTTTGGCCCGGGGTTTTTTTTAAGAGTCTATACGGGCTTAAAACTGAGAACAGGCTCTGCATAAAAGCTGTGGAGTTCGCCCTCCCTCCGTAGTCAACTCCACTGCACTGCATTGTAGCGGCGAGTTCATCTACAGAGACGTGTTAGCCGTGTTAGCATCACACTGTCATTACTAGCTAAAATGAGCCTCAACATGAACGGCTTCCACGATGACTCGATCGCCGACGAGAACATCTTCCTTTTCACCTCCGAGTCAGTCGGCGAAGGACACCCCGGTGAGTTTGTGTCTGTGATTTTATATTTCTGGGTGCTAACTGAGCTAATTAGCCTGGTAGCATTTGCGTCAGACGTCGTGTACCGTGTGTTAGCCGGTGTGTTTCTTTGACACGCCGACTTAACCCGAAAAAGTTTTCCAAGTAACATAATTAACTCCGCATTTACACAGCATGTGTAAGTTATATAGGGACATAAAAAAAAAAAAAAGAGGACAAACGTGGGTGTTCGTTGCTCTGGCTTAGCTTCAAAAGCTAATCTCTCGCCGCCTGTCAATTATGAGCTCTATCTACATTTTATTTAATTGATTTAATTGTTAGCAATTAAAATGTGACAATAGTTTTAAACGTCGATACCGGGACAGGCCCGAGTTTCTCCCGACACTGTTTGTACAACGTTTTGTCCCAGCTAACCTCAAACTTCTTGAACCCACGTTTCTCACATGTAGTTGAGCATATAAACGGTATAGTATGTCCAATTCTGAGGAGAGTGTTTGTAAACCCAAAGTATATACACTACCTCTCACGCAGGCACGATTTAAAAGTATGTATTCCTAAAGTTTTTATTTACTTTTCCACTGCTGAAAAAGTGTTGTAAAAAAACCCCCCCAAAAAACACAGACGTTGTTGTATAGATGGATAGAAGTCCCCCAAAAAACAAAGACGTTGTTGTATAGATGGATAGAAGTACCACATCATTTAAAAAAAAAAGACTTAAATTTTAAAATTATACTCGACAACACGAGTTCTTAATTACATTTATTTAAAAGAATTAGTTCGCCACAAATCTGTTGTCTTTGCGTTCACAGCAGCTGGTGTTCAGGATTTTTTTTAGTTTTTTTTTTTTTTTTTTTTAGGATTAATTTCTCCTCCGTCCCTTGTGGCTGTATTTCACTATTACTATTAAATATAACAGTTCAGAAGATTTGAAGATGATGTCACTGTGTAAATGTTTCTTCTCTGTTTCCTCTGTTTTGATAGATTTTCCTGTCCTTGTTAATTTTAGCTGATGTTTGCACGTTTTCAACAAGCTGCCATTTTATTATTCACATGATAATCACGGGTCTATTTTGCAGGTACATTGCTGTACCATGAACCACAGTTGTCCGTCCTCACACTGGCTGCTCCAGTGAAATGGATAATAGGCTTATAGTACAGTCCTAAATATAGATACTGCAAGGTTGGTTCACCTGTGAGGTTGAAGCAGCTGCAGTACGCTGACACGTATACTTATATAAAGTGGTGTGTTTCTTCAGAGATTCCTTAGCTGTTGAAAGCAAGAGAAACGTGTTCAGTGACTTCAAGTTATTCAGTTCAGTTCAAAAAGTTCCTTTCACAGTCACTTTTTCAATAAAGATAAACCGTCTTATTCTGCAACAGCATTATCAAAAACAAGTTTTTAATTGTTTTATAGTTTAAGTTTAATTTGTTTTTTATTTTTCAGTGGTGCATTAGCAAGAGTGCCCTCTTGTGGCCCACACGATATGGGGCTGTATTTTTGATCAGATAAGATGAGGGTGCACTTTTTTTTGGTCATTTTTGTTGACTGTCTTTTTTGGATGTTTTTCCCCCAGATAAAATTTGTGACCAGATCAGCGATGCTGTGTTGGATGCTCACCTTAGACAGGATCCTGACGCCAAAGTAGCATGTGGTGAGTCCACTGTGAAACTGTAGTTGGCAGGTTATGTGCAGATTAATAATAAATTAAATAATCTTTTTTTACATTACAATGAAGGTGACACTGTTGTTTTTTGTTTGTTTGTTTTCCTAAAATAAAAGGCTCCCTGAAGGCTGTTGTTTTTTGTTTTTTTCCTAAAATAAAAGGCTCCCTGAAGACATTTTTTTATTTTTTTTTTAATTCAAATTTATTCAAGATAACAAATGTACAGTGCTGTATAATCATTAGAGAGACGTACAGCGTGGTATGAGCATTGGTATATAGACAATACAGACTTCACAAATGAGAAGTCCATAGAAAAATCAAAGTAAAATAGTCAAAGTTTTAAAAAAAAAATTTGTTTTTTTTTCTAAGCATATAGACTTGTCAGTAACTGTATGTGTTGTTGAACAAGCAAACATTGTCCTTCCTTTGTCCTCATTTGTGAGCTCATGGATATATGATGTGTGTGTGTGTGTTAAGTTTTGTTATTGTATAGTGGTATTCCTGACAGCCCCACCCTCCCCTCTCAGTTTCTGTTGTCATATTTGTTTACGTTCTTCTCACTGCCCTCCTTTGTCTCCTCAGAGACCGTTGCTAAGACGGGCATGATCCTGCTTGCGGGGGAGATCACCTCCAGGGCCACCGTGGACTACCAGAAGATCGTGAGAGAAACGATCAGAGACATCGGCTATGACGACTCCTCCAAAGGTTAAAAAAAGCAAAACACATTAACATAAAAACCAGAAATTCCTGCAGGTTTGGCTGAAACGAAACTTCATCAGAGTCGTCGATACTGTGGGATGAATTCGTCATTTGCCCTTCAGCCATGCCACAGCTTTTTATTTCATTTTTGTGAATCGTTCTTAAAGCTTTTAGATAAGCTTTTTAATAAATAGAGATAACGAATAAATGATACAAATAACAGTGACATCGGTGGAAATAAAACAGGTCTTTACAGTAGTGCCAAAGTGTTTCCTTGTTTCCAAAGGCCTCAGTTTCATTGTGTCGGAATTTAGAGTAGAGTGGGTAGAGTAGGGCTTTATCCCCCCTTGGGGGAAACATACTAGTACAGTAGCCAGTGGCAGTGCAGAAAAAGAGAGAAGAGGAGTTAACACAATAAATAGAGTAAAAAGAACTAAAAAGCAAAAAGCACTCTAAAATTAAAGTAAACTTTAGAAAAATATACAAAATGAACAATAAAGTGGCAGTGAAGGGTGCAGGTAATCAGTGTAAAGAGTTAAACAGTCTTATGGCTGATGGGAGGAAGGACCTGCGGTAGCGCTCCTTCCTGCAATTTATTTGATTGTTACAGTCTTAATTACATTGTGTAATTTTAATTTATTATATTATTATATAACTACGATTACATTAATCCAATATCTCAGTTTTTGATGGTTATAAAAATATGTTGTGTACAGTGGTCCCTCTCCAGTCGCGGTAGTTGCGTTCCAAGATTCCCCACGAAAAGGGAAAATCTACCAAAGTAGAGGCGAGATACTGTTATCAACCCTCCGCAGACTGAAATTTTTTTTAGGTTAGAATTTTTTTTTTAATCACAAACATAAAGAAAACAATATATTTACAGTTAAATATCGTGATATAGCGAAACTCGCGTGAGATTGGAATTTAAAAGAAATTCACGATGTACTGACGGAGGGAAAGGAGAACCACGAAGTAGCGAGGGAACATTAACTTTTTTTTTTTACACCTGCAGTTGAAGATTATAAAGATTAAAATGTGTTTTATATCAACAGTGGGTAGATTTATGTAAAACCACAGTTTCATATCCATCACTGGCATAAACAAACATTTGCTCCTGTTGAACTGGCTCTGACATATTTATCAGAGTATCTTTAGAGCCTCAGGGTCAACTAAGAGCACTTTCCTTTTATGCAGGCTTTGACTATAAAACCTGCAACGTGCTGGTGGCTCTGGAGCAGCAGTCACCTGACATTGCCCAGGGTGTTCACCTGGATCGAAAAGAAGAGGAGGTTGGAGCCGGGGACCAGGTCAGAATCTGTTCATATTGGTGTTTGGTTCAGAGATGGGACCAGAAACGGTGGTTGAATTCACTTGTCTCTAACAGGGTCTGATGTTTGGATACGCCACCGATGAGACCGACGAGTGCATGCCACTCACCATCGTACTGGCCCACAAGTTAAACGCCAAGATGGCCGAGCTGCGTCGAGAGGGAACCCTGCCTTGGCTGCGACCTGATTCCAAAACTCAGGTTAGGAAAAAGTACAGTTGAATAAAAGAGTTTCACTTCATTTTGAGTCGACATAAACTGTAGTGGACGTTTGCAGACGCACGGCAGGTTGGATCAAAGGTCTAAGTGAAATAAAGTTTTAGACACTTCAGCTGTAGTAGTGACGACGGCTATTTATCAGAATCAAGTGTCTGTGGTGTGGCAGTATATAAAAATGAAGAAAATACTTCTTTTAATACCTGTGAACTGTAGTGGTGTCTATATTGAACTAAACAACAACTCTTTGAACACTGCTTTGAAGCTGAGTCCACCAGTTCAAAGACCATTTTTTAATCTCTTTAATCGTTTGTTTTGTCCACGTGTTTGGACTGGCGGCTCATGTTTTTTAATGGTCATATCACAAAAGGTCAGTGATACGGGGTTCTTCTTATTAGTCCACTGACTATTATACAACTGCTGGAGGAGCAGGGGTGGGGGGGGGGTGATGTAGCTTAAAAATAATCCATTAGCAAAAATCAATAAAGAATCACAGCACAGTGAAGTGAATTATTTTTAGTTGTGGCACAGCACACCGCTGACCTCTGCTTTTAACCTATCACCAAAGCCAGCAGGGGGCAGCATTGTTGGGGGGGATGGTGGTGCCATGCTTCCTTAACCACCAAGCCACCGCTGCCCCCTAGCTGTAAATTCTAGGGAATTGTTCCAAACCCCCTGAGAAGCAC
>NC_024320.1:28761803-28766718 GCF_000523025.1 Cynoglossus semilaevis
GATGTAGCTTAAAAATAATCCATTAGCAAAAATCAATAAAGAATCACAGCACAGTGAAGTGAATTATTTTTAGTTGTGGCACAGCACACCGCTGACCTCTGCTTTTAACCTATCACCAAAGCCAGCAGGGGGCAGCATTGTTGGGGGGGATGGTGGTGCCATGCTTCCTTAACCACCAAGCCACCGCTGCCCCCTAGCTGTAAATTCTAGGGAATTGTTCCAAACCCTCTGAGAAGCACAGAGGGCAGAATGTTCTGACCTCCTCCTCACTGGTCACTTCCTGTCCAGGTGACCGTTCAGTACAGACAGGACCGAGGAGCCATGGTGCCGCTGCGCGTCCACACCGTTGTGGTGTCCGTGCAGCACGACGAAGACATATGTCTGGAGGAGATGCGTCGTTGTCTGAAGGAGCAGGTGGTGCGCGCCGTGATCCCTGCAGGATACCTGGACAACGACACCATCTACCACCTGCAGCCCAGTGGACGCTTCGTCATCGGTGGACCTCAGGTGAGGGCGATTAAAGCGTGACGTACAGTAGCTGTGCCAGGAGGGGTCGCTCCGCATCAGTGTTTGGTGTTATTAAACTTCCCCCCCTGCACTCTATACCTGTTCCTTCCTGAAGGGCGACGCTGGTCTGACAGGGCGTAAGATCATTGTGGATACTTACGGGGGTTGGGGGGCACATGGGGGTGGAGCGTTCTCTGGGAAAGACTACACAAAGGTAGACCGCTCGGCTGCCTATGCCGCGCGCTGGGTGGCCAAATCTCTGGTCAAAGCCGGACTCTGCCGACGTGTGCTGGTGCAGGTGAGTACCTGTGTAGTTTCCATGGTACCGTTTCAGCTTCTTTGTTCTTGTACCAGATTGAACCGACTGACTCGGCTGTTTTTAGGTGTCCTACGCTATTGGAGTGGCCCATCCTCTCTCCATCTCCATCTTCAGCTATGGAACCTCTCAGATGAGCGAGAGAGAACTCCTGGATGTCGTGAAGAAAAACTTCGACCTGCGTCCTGGAGTCATCGTGAGGTAGCGTTGATGGTCGTTATGTTGCTGATTTAGTGATATTTTTTAGTTGCCACGACTCCAGTTTGGCAACGTTGTGTGGCAGAAGCGCTTGGCGCTGTTGCCTTACAGCATGAAGTTCATCATTCACTGGTTCGGTCCAGTTCGGTTCATCAGCCATAAACAAAATAAACTCTAAAATGATGTGGCGGTCCAGAATTTGTCCCGCGGGCCTTGACTTTGACATATGTGGGTTAAATGCAGGGGACACGTTTTGTTGAGTATATTTACAAATGTCAAATGTACAATGGCCCTGTGATACACTGACGGCTGTCAGGTGTGTAACTGCGCCCCCGTCTGGTGGCTGCTGGGATAAGCAGTGACGCCAGACAACGATGAAGCTGTAGCAGATGAATGAATCACTGAAAAATAAATGTTTTTTTTTCCTCTCCGGTTTCAGAGACCTTAACCTGAAGAAGCCCATCTACCAAAGCACAGCCGCCTACGGCCACTTCGGCCGCGACTCCTTTCCGTGGGAGGTGCCCAAGAAGCTGAAACAGTGAAATCTTCCCATTGGCCTTAAATGTGGCCTTAAAGGTGTTCTCACAGTTTATAAAGTGTGTGTTTGTCTCACCTTCTTCCTCCTCCTCCTCCTCCTCGTCCTCCTCCTCTTAAACGCACAGTCCACACCACTATGGCCTCTCTCTCTCCCCCACTCTCTCACCCACTCTCCTCCTGAGGTCACGTACTTTGATTTGTCCCAGCGTATTCGAGCGGAGCTGTTGACCTCCATTCAAATTGACCAGTGTCAGATCTTCACACTGATGGACCAGTATTGACCAGTTAAAATCACCTCCTACTTCAGGAGTTTCCCCCAAATCTGCGCACGGAGAAACCTCTCCGTCCTTTTAGACCATGTGACTGACCAACCAGTTTGTTTAAGTCAAACTTAAACTCCCGTTATATCTTTCACTGTTCCACGAATGGAAGTCACATCGTTTGCCACGTAAAAATATGAATATAAATCGTTTTCACGCGTGCCGTCCCTTCAGACCATGATCATTTTTTTTCTGACGTTTTACAGAGAAGTCAGAAGCTGCTATATGGTCGTGTCGGTTCGCACCGTGAGACAGTTCCACTTTTCCTATTCTGTTGTGTTGGTTTGATATAATGTGAATCTTTCAGATAGTGTCAACGTTCTGCTGATCAAAAGAAGGCGTTCCGACCCTGGGACACAGGCCTGACTCTGGGTGTCTCTACAGAAAAACCCAGACTCGGTCTCTGCTGCCCTGGGGCACGTGGCATGGATATGATGTTATACTTGAAATTATTTATAATATATTTGACCAGCAAAGCATGAGAGCGCAGTGCTAACACACGCCGCACGTCCCGACCCGTCCTGAGTTGCACTAGAACATCGTTCACTGGGCTGTTAAAAAAAAAAAAATAGAAGGTACAGATCTGACCGAGGTGCGAGGAGCTTCTCAGTGAACGTAAGACGGGGTTTGAGCTCAGTTCCTGTTTGTTGAAACGCTCGACACGTTAGCCAATCGACAACAAGGCCGCTGTGTTCCTCTGCTGTTAACTCTTGAATGAATGTCGAGCTCAATGGTTAAGCGTTTCTTTATTTATTTATTCTAGGTTTTTTTTTTTTTAAATATAGAATTATCGAGGGAATAAGTCAGAAGGTTCCAGCCTGTTACTGTCGCTTTCTATTTTTGTCAAAGACCTTGGTCGGATTTGAACTGAGTCTGTACTGAAAGCCTGGGCTAAAGCTTTAAATACTTTCCCAGTTGCAGTCAAAATGTTTTTAATGTTTAAATACAAAGAAAATCCAAGTCAGAAATTCATACTCAATTAGTCGTCTCTCAAAGCTACGTGAATGTAGTTCACTCTTCAACTTTCTTCTAAGTCCAAGTTAAAAAAACAAAAACATTGAAGTCCTTTTTTTTTATAAATAGCACTGACTCCAAGTCCTTTAATATTGGGTTAGTGTAAAATAACTATTAATTACTCTGTTAAAATTATTAATTGTGTCTTAAAGTTATTCCATTCGAGCCCAACGCCTTTAAGAATGCACTGATACATCACTTTAAATGTAAACAAACATTTAAAAAATATATATATATTCGTAAATTTACCAGTAAATTACAAGTACAGTCGGCTCTGTTTCTAGACCCCAGGCATTCTTTCTTTATTTAAAAAAAAAGCCACAGAAAGTTCTAGAACACAGCACTAATGTGAGTGACGTCATTTGGACTGGATTTGTTTCTCCTATATTGTGACGGTTATCGGCGAAAAGTAAAGTTAGCCATAGCATTATCTTAGCCTGCCCGGCGTTATGACACATTCGTGGACCACGATAGTTTACCCCCGATGTTTGAATGTCATAGGTAGAGGGCGCTGTGTCGGCTTGAAAAATGTTAAGATATTTTTTCTACTTCCGCTTAGCGAAGTAGAATGTCAGACACTGATTTCACCCAAGGTGTTGTGAGTGTACCTTCAGAAGGGCAGCCAAAGGGTGGCGCTATAGGGCCGTTGTATACGTGAGTGAGTCGGTCCGTGTTAAATCTCCTCAGTAACGTTCGCTTCCTGTAACTCAGCGGTCACAGACCAACGCTTGGTTGGTGTTGTACAGAGAAACCAACTGGTTTACATGGTCTGTTGATGGTGCGTTCAAGGAACTATGTTATTTTCTATGATTTTTTCTTTTTTTTTTTAATTTTGTCTTGAATGTTTAAAAGTGCCTTTCTCTGCAGTGTCCTCCCCCCCAACACACACACTTCCCTTTACTCCCTCCCCCCCCCCCCCCCCCCCCGAATAACTCCGAGGAAACCAATCCGACAGTTGTTGTTGTTGTCCTTCAGTGGTTTACGACAATAACGAACGTTTTGTGTTGACTTTTTACTTCGAATCCTTCAAATAAACTGTGCACCTGATCGTGTTTATGGGAGTTACTGCTGCCTCGTTCTTTAATCACCACTGCCTCGAATCTCCTGACGTTAAAAATATAATTATATGATGGTAAATAAACAAGAAAAAAAAAGTTCAATATGTAGCAGGGGCGCCGAGTTATGTCTCCGTGGTTGCTCGATAATCTCCGTGGTTGCTCGATAATCTCCGTGAATCGGCGCCTATGGTATGTAGTTCTTTGCAGTAGTTGTCCGTGTGCCCTGTGGTTTGTCACAGTATTGCACCCCAAGGTGGGATTTTAAGATTTTAAGCCTTTCAATTAAACAGTATTGTGTATGAAACGATTTACACAAATACCGACCAAAGTATAAACATAAATAAATTTTAAAAAACGACACTTGACAAATATTTGTTATGCAGTATATGTATGTATTTATAAGATAGCTGGTAGAAAATTGTAATACAATTAAAAATATTTGCAAATGCAAGCACTGCATACAGAACCTTTGACAAAACAAAAATGATGAATAGACGTTAAATGTTTGTCGGATTTTCCAGCTGTGGATTGAATATTCAGTTGAAGTACATAGTATTTTTCAGTATCTGACTGACCTGATCCGCTGGAATCTGGGTTCACACGTCCACAAGTTTAAATTTAGCGTTTTGTTTCCACTACATTTAAAGTGTTTTGGCTAATTGTGTTAGCTGTTGGCTAACTTTAAGCAGTTTGTCAGCTAGCATTTCATTACACAGTGACTAACTTTTTGTTTTTTCTTCTATATCGTGAGTGAGGACTTGTCACATTCAGTTATGTTTAGGCACTGATGCTAGCTGCTCTGATGCTAATCTCCTTTATTATATGATGTTTGTAATTAGTTTCAGCGTTGAGTGTTTTATGGTTTTGTCATTTGGTCTGTTTCACTAATTATATATATATGTATATATGTGTATATATATATATATATACATATATATGTATATATGTATATATATATATGTGTA
>NC_024320.1:28766961-28772865 GCF_000523025.1 Cynoglossus semilaevis
TTTCATCTTCCATCACACCTATGGGCTGCCGAAGCTTAGCTAGGCTTTTAAAACCATCATGAAATGAAAAGGACAACTTCACTTTTTTTTCATAATGATCTCAGTAAATCAGCCTTGTGAATAGAAGCCATTTGATCCGGTTCATCCTGGGAGTGTCTCGCTGGTCAACCCTGGAGAGAACGGACTTAACGTCAGTGTTCAGTGAAAGAAAAAATGTTTAATGGAAGTGCACATTAATTCATGAACATCGTTTAACTTCACCTGTTAGATCATGTCGTAGACGGTCGGCTTCCAGACAAATCTCTGACAGTAGAAGTAAGTCTGTAGGTAAAGAAGATGAGGTTTGGATGTTGTGGATAATAATAATAATTATAATAATAATTATACACATTTCCATGTGTTAGCACTTACTCCACACTTGAGGGCAGTCCTGGTGTCTCTGCATCTGTACGTTGCCAAAGTGCAGGCGTTGGGCACTGAGAAATCACATCAATCATTTATCACTAATCGATTGATTGATGGTGACAGACAAGACTCATCGGCCAAACTGTAGATGTGCGTTAGAGTTAGCTAGAAGAAACTAGCATGCTACAATAGCCACACACACAAAAAAAATTCCTAAGAAACTAACTTAGCCAATTAGCCAAAACATAAACACTAAAACTTACAGTAAAAATACTGAATGGAAAAGGTGTCCGAAAATGAAACGTTCCTCATATGTTAGCAAGCTAGCAATATTAGCCTTGAAATAACGAAAAAAATAACGCCAAGAGATACAAATCTAAAGGTTAGTGTAACTTTGTTTTTCACATTAGCTTTTGTATAACGTGCAGTAAAAACATTTCACATTCAGCCTTTACATGAGTAAACGGTAAATATATAGTCAAATAATTTGAGTGACTGTTAGCAGTCGGACTGACCTGCTGGAACAACGTCCGATTTCATGCACATACGAATTAATTCACAGATGGTTTTAGGATTAAAGTTGCTCAGGACGGCGTCCACCACAGACCTCGTGATCGTGTCTGTGAAGGTAATACACGTGTGTTGGAAGACGGGGGGCAGGAAACAACAGAGTTTCTTCAACAGACAGATCACTGCGTCCTGGGGTGAAAACAAAAATGAAAAGATCAGAACAAACGACCTGCCGTATGAGTTCCTGGAACCAGCATTCTGCAAACGATCCCCTGATTAATAGAATGAGCTGCAATGCTGCCATCTAGTGGCTTTCATTTTCACAGCCGTTTTTCCCTTAAAACTATTTTTAGGTCACATCATCATCTGGTGAAACCCAGACATTGCGTTATCGGGTCATCATTATCAGAGGGGAAAAAAAAAGATTTTAACAGTTATTACATAATGATGCTAATATCGGGCCAATAATATCAGACCTCCCTGTAGGTAACGCTTTTTTTTCTTTTGTTTTTTTAAATAACATGCCGATGTGACAGTGAAGCTCTGTCTCAAACTTAAGGCCGGGGGGCCAAATGCAGCCCGCAAAGTCACGTTGTATGGCCCGCAGGAGTTTTTTTAACCCGACTCCGGCCGGCAACTGGATTCCAAAATTGTGAACGATTTCAGTGGAACAAACATGTCTGGGTTTCACAACAAACGCAGCTGTTTCTCATGGATGGCTAACGAGCGGCGGCGTTAGTCGTTGGCTCCGTGCTGTTTGTTCTGATCTAAAATAAACCTCCTGGTTTCTGTTACTCAGTACATAAAGTGTACACACGAAGGCGATAAAGGGGTCATATTTGCAGTTGAACATTGTGTAAGTTCTGGGTCAGACGCGGGGCAGCAGTGGGAAGGTCCTCGTTGTGGTCCGGTGGATTTTACAAATGCCTACGTGCAGTGTCTGAGACTCACCTCCACCTTGTCCTTGGGCAGCAGCATGTTGATCTTCTGGACGATGAAACGGCAGATGCTACACTTTGTGGTGAGGTGTCCCTGTGAAAGGGCCAGGCCTTCAGTCAACTGTGACAACAACAACAACAACAACAGCCGTGTTCTTCTTCACTTACGTCTCTGCTCCTCTCGGCAGCCTGACGCGCCACCTCCACTAAGAAGCCCATGATCTGGTCCTGTTCTTCAGAGGAGCTGCAGACTCCCAGGATCTCACAGGCCTTCTCTGGGTTCTGCACAGAATTACAGCAGAGACTCAGTTTAACGCAGTGGGGCGGGCCCCCCAGGGGGGGGCACTGTAAGGTCTCCAAGGAATATGGCAGACTGGCCGTAAGTGACCACTGCTGTAATGCTTGGATGATAAGAAGCCTCCAGTCACTAGGTGGCAGCAACTCGTACAGTGGTTTTTAAAGATAAAAATATACGCGTTATCACCTGAACTTGAACTTGAACTTGAACTCACCAGAAGATTAGTAAAGACGTGGATGGACACTGGGAGCAGGGTGTTCGCTCCTTGTTTGCAGAATAAGACGACCTTCTCAGGCAGTTGGTCACACAGGAAGTCAGCGTCCTGGAGCATTTTTCTCTACAAAAAACACAAATTTCAGCATTTTCATCCACAATTTCTGATTTTAAACGTAATAAATATAAAAAAAAATCTCCTGTCGAAGTCAGTCTGAAACTGACGGGTGTCAAAAGTCACAGGAAATAAAGTTGACTTATGGATGAAGGTCGCAGCGGTCCAAGAACCCACGTGAGAGTTGGTCAAAATGTTCTCAGACAAAAAAATATATATATTTTGAATTTTTTGAACAAATTTTTTTCTGATTACATCTTTTTCTGACTCGTCCTCTTCTGTTCTGAGTTCTAGACAATGTCTTTGACACCGGGTCAAAACCTGGAGAACTGAAACGCATTACTTCAAAAAAAAAAAAAGTTAATCATTTTTAACAGCGTGATGTTGGCTGTGATTTCAGTTTTAAGTAGGAATGTCCGATACGAACTTTTTGCCGATATCCGATATGTCGATATTGTCCAAACACTAAATTTCCGATTCCGATATCAATCAGTACTGATATAGCGGAGCAGTGGTGCCCTGGTGGTTAAGGAAGTGAAGTGTCACCTGTGATGGGTTAAAGCAGTGAGTTTCTGGCACCAACATTCTGCGTTCAATCCCCTGATTATTATGATGAATTAATAAATTAAGCTGCAATGCTGCCATCTAGAGACATTCACTCTCATATGCAGCCGTTTTTCCCCAAAACTACTTTTTAGTTCACACGTCATTTGGCGAAACCCAGACATTGTGTTATTGGGTTTTAATTATTGGAGGGAAAAAAAAGACAACTCTTCTTACAGATATTACATAATGATGCTAATATCGGGGCGATAATATCGAACATCCCTAGTTTTAAGGTAAAAAAAAAATCAGGTAAAAATGAAACGTAACTCAACACTTGACAGCGATGTGAAGGTAATGAACTAATCTGCACAGAGTTCCGTTTTCCTAGAAATGAAGTCGGTTTAGCAATGGGAGGTTTTGTTTGTGCAGGTCGGTGTCGGTGTGTGTGTGTGTGTGTGTGTGTGTGTGTGTGTACATGGAGACCAGGTCAAGCAGGTCATCGTCAGGTCAGAAAAGTAACGGTTCCCACATCAGCTTTTGAACAGTGTTGAAGAAAAAGGAAGTGACTTCGCAACAACAACAACAAAAAACCTCACTGTTCCTTTTTGTGGCACCTTTGCCTTTTGCTGCACGACATCAACACCCCCCCCCAGAGTGTGTTTGCTCTTCTGAATGTGCAGGAGTGCAAACACACTCCCAGTAACTGAACTGTGTTGGTGAACTCGTCCGTCAAACTCACCATCATGTCAGGGTCTCCCATCAGATTGACCAGGAGTTCCAGTATCTGGGTGCAGTCCCTGCAGATGTCCCCAGTCTGAGGAGAAGACGTTGTCATTTAAAAACCCGTTGACGAAGGCTTCATGTCAGGATTCATTTGAAGAAGTCGTTGTGGTTTTAACTGGACTCAGAAGTGAAACATGAGCCGGTGGTTGAGCCTCGTTAGAAGCCGCAGTAGAAAAAAAAGCAGATGTTCTCGATGAGACTTCCTCTTTCTAGTCGAATACAAATATCAGTTCTAGAAAGAAATCACTCGTTCACTTTGATATTTCATTGTACGCAATAGTTATTAAAAATAGTTTGTCGATTGAGATCAGAGCTAAAAAAAAACTAACATTCAAATCACCGAGGCGACAGTGTAGGTTCAAAGGTCGACTTTCTCTGATGGAAACAACAGATTAAACACTTAAACAGATGAGGTTTGGTTTTTTTTCACATAAAAATGCATTATTTTTTTTCTCAGAACTTTTTGTCTCACCAAAATACGTCAATCTGTACAGATGGTCTTCCAGTAAATTTAAGTGTTTTTTTTAGGCCCAAGAAAAATACAAATAAAATGACTGTACATTTAACAGGTAATAGTAACAATAAAAAACTATTTTGCAAATGTAGATTGCATTTCTGTAATTGATAACAGGTACATATACTATACTAAATTAAAACTATTGCCGTTTTAATTTTTATGCTGTTTTTATTTATCGACCATCGAATTAGATCAGAGTTAGATTTTAGTTTTCTCTTTTTGTCCCGACGCTGTAGAAATGCGATAAAACACGAAACGACAGTGAAGCTAAATTTGTTTACACTCAACTCACGATGTGAGTCTGTGTGTGTGTGTGTGTGTGTGTGTGCACTTGATGTACACAAATCTAAATATTTATACAGTATATTCAAAAACTTACATGATTGGCACCAGGTGAGGTTTGATCACCAGGTGAGGTTCGATCACCAGGTGAGGTTTGATCACCAGGTGAGGTTTGATCACCAGGTGAGGTTTGCTCAGCTGCAGCTCTCACATCAAACAGAAGCTCCTCCTGTGCTGAAGCCAGACCTGCAGACACGACACGGTCGGTTAGTTTTAGTTTGTTCGTCCCTGCGCTCACCTGGTGAAGCGGCGTCTCGACCCCCGGCGACCTGGTTTGCCTTACAGTAGCCGTGCAGAGCGATGAGGAGCAGCAGCGCGTGGCTGAGAGAATTCATCGTGCCTCGGTGTCGGGACGTCGGTCAGCGATCTGTGAGGCAGCTGCATGTGCAGTGTGTATTTAACACCTGCGGGTGTCACCAAAAAAATGTTGTGGTTTGATAAGATTGTTCACTAATATTAGTGAGGTCACATTCAGTTCCTCAAAGTGAACGTGTGCAGAAGTTTGACACCCCCCCCCCACCCTGGGCCGAGGCCGAGGGAAGGACGCACTTCAACATAGTCGGGACTGTGACCTGTGACCTTTGTCAGCTACTCAACTTCAACTTCTGATGACCTTTGACCTTTTAGACCGAGTACAGGCCTAAAGGATGCTGACTGATGAGGGCAGGTTGGACCTGTGTGTGTGTGTGTGTGTGTGTGACAGGGAAATTGTCTTCAACATTTTTAAAATTACAAAATCAAATTTAAATATAATGAAATAATGTTTAATGTCACATTGATTCATAAATTCTAATCTGATATAATCCAATCACGTTCAAATGATCAGATTCAATCCAGTCCAGAGTTGAATCGTCTGATCTCGTCCCATATGATCTATAGTTTAGTTAATCTGGTCGAATTACACTGTACCAAACCTTGATTGGGATTTGATCCTGATGCAGTATCTGATTGGACCCTCTGATTGGACACTCTGATTGGACACTCTGATTGGACCCTCTGATTGGACCCTCTGATTGGAGACTCTGATTGGACCCTCTGATTGGACCCTCTGATTGGACACTCTGATTGGACACTCTGATTGGACACTCTGATTGGACACTCTGGAAACACAACCCTTAAATGTAATACACTTTTATCTGACCTATTTGAATGGTGTGTTCCAGGTGGGCCGGATGGAACACAGTGACAGCACGTTGTACAAACAGCAGCCAGCAGAGGGAGCTGTTAATGTTAGCGT
>NC_024320.1:28772874-28773486 GCF_000523025.1 Cynoglossus semilaevis
CTTTCCCTAATCCAGCAGCAGCGTGAGCTCAGATTCGTGTCGTCACCTGATCAAGGTGATAATCAATATAAGGCTCCATGGCTGTCAAACATTCCTTCGACATAAATCCATGAGCGCAGACACGCCTGCCGTCGACTCTTTCTCCTCCGCTGTTACTCACTCACCACCTCAGGCCACTGAGGGCGAAGCTGTCGGAGTCGAACCGATACTGAGGACAAAGTATTCTAATAATGTGAGAAAATGTAGAAAATGTTTCTTTTTCTTTCTAGACAATGATGATCTTTTATTTGACTTCTTGCCAGAAAAACCAGATTTATTATTTATCTCCTACGCCCTCTAGTTCAGGGGTCACGAACTACACTTGTCTGAGGGACAGAGGTTTTCTGGACAGACTTCGCAGGAGCCGGAGCGAAGTAGATGAGATAAAAATCACATTTTTGTTCCACTGAAATCGTGACGATCACTGACAGTTATTAAAGTCGCAGTCCTTGTTTTTGTCAGTTGGAAACCCTACGATAGTTTTTCTTCAATCCTCACAATTTTGGAATCCAGTTGCCGGGCGGAGTCGGGTTAAAGAAACTCCTGCGGGCCATACAACGTGACTTTGCGGGC
>NC_024320.1:28773861-28778648 GCF_000523025.1 Cynoglossus semilaevis
ACTTTGTCGTTCACACTCTGTTACATTCTGTACCGAGACCTCGGCAGGTTGGGATTTTTCAGAATCCTCTGGTTAGCTTGAACGAGTTTCTGTGCAACCAAACAAAGAAAGTTGAACTTCCTTATTGTTGTTGTGCTGCCGTGAATCAAAACCAGCTGCTGCAACAATTGTGTTTTCACATCACTGGAGACGCCTTATTTCAAATTCTTTCAATATCTTTCACTGTGAACTAATCTTTCGCTTCGTTCTCGCAGATTCGTTTCATTTGTCACGTGAAAGAACTCGGGTCTTTTTTGCTCCAATTCATCTTCACATCGTGCTGTGTTTTTATTTCTTATATTTTCACATGGTTTTAACTGCTTATGGCATTTCGTGTACTTTGTAGACTTTGTCAGCGGAAGTAAACCATGTTGCCTTCAGTATTTAGTGTTGGAGAACCGCAGCCTCCTTTACAACGCCCACAATAGGGCTAAAGCGCCACCTGCTGTAAAACGAATGAAATGATTAGTTCAAGTTTTTGTCAGTTGGAAACCCCACGATAGTTTTTCTTCAATCCTCACAATTTTGGAATCCAGTTGCCGGGCGGAGTCGGGTTAAAAAAACTCCTGCGGGCCATACAACGTGACTTTGCGGGCTGCATTTGGCCCCCCGGCCTTAAGTTTGAGACATGGTTGAAAGGCTGTTAATGTAATCGACGACTTCTAACTACGACTTAATGTTTACCCGTCGTCGCTAACAGATGAGTTTGACATTGACTGGATTCATCTGCACTTCCTGTCCGGCCCACAGGTGACCGAGCTCCAGCTGCAGAGAGGCGTTACTACAAAGACACAAAAAGCTGTTATAACAGATGAGAGTGACAGCACTCAGCAGTCAGAGTGAAACTTTTTGTTTCCACTGCGTTCTTTTTCACCGGAGCGTGGAAATGTTTGACAATGTTTGACATTTCACATGATGAACTGTACGTCCACAGTCCATATAGAAGATCAACAAGCGATAATTATAGGGTCGACTTTGTCGTTCACACTCTGTTACATTCTGTACCGAGACCTCGGCAGGTTGAGATTTTTCAGAATCCTCTGGTTAGCTTGAACGAGTTTCTGTGCAACCAAACAAAGAACTTGACAGCGACGACGTTCATCTTGGTGTTGAACTTCCTTATTGTTGTTGTGCTGCCGTGAGTCAAACCAGCTGCTGCAACAAATGGGTTTCTTATTTCAAATTCACCATGTCGTCACGGTGATCGAGGAAAATAAAGTTTTTGTTGATAATAGGTCAACTGCTGAAAAGACACTCAATTTAACTGGGTTAATTTTTGGTTATTTGAGTTTTGTCAAACCAAAAGTATTAACTAAGCTTGGGCCAAAAAACCCAAAGGTAGCTTAGCCAAAGCTACAGCTGAAAACACCGCTTTAAAGTTGTCATGACAACGGGGGAAAAGCAACAACAATTCTGATTAAAAACTTAGGAACAGGAAATTTAGCATAACATTAGCTCAATCAGTGTTTGTACAGCCATATACTGTATATACGTATATATATATATGGCTGTACAAAAAACAGATAAATATATTCAATTATATTCTATTCAGTATTTTTATTTATGTATTTAATGTCATGAACTGTGTCCAGTGAAAGAGGAAGTCGGACTCCTGGGGTTTTTAGGTCATCTAGTAAACAATTTCCGTGAAAGAAAATCCAGGCCATGTTTTATCAGCAGGATTGACTTTTTCCTGGTTGTTGTAACTACTGTTCTGGTAATCACCTAATTAGTTATTTTCTGCCCTGTTTCCTTATGAGGGCCATAAACCAAAGGACGGCTGCACGTCTCTACTTTGACTCCCACGTCTTTGTTATCGTGAATACCATATAAGACTCAGAGACTCATTGTTCAAAAACGTTTTTTCTTCCTGGACTCTGGCAAACAGATGATTCATGAAGTCAGAAAACAGAGCTGTGTTCGTGTCCATGACCCTGCTGCGGTGTTGCTACACAACTTCAGCAGAATTTCCAAGTAATGCACAAAAACAGTCGCCGCAGTGACCTGAGGCTGAAACATACGCTGTTGCCAAAGCTTGTGGTAAATTACAAACATTTCAGGTATTGCTGAATATTTCTGCATTTTGATAGACGCTTCCCTGAAAGACACAAGGGGATTGGACCAGTGCAATCCTTCTGTAGGATGCTGCAAACCTAAAGTAATGAAAAGACACTGTGCAATAATGAACAGAAAAAAAAAGAATCTGTAGAGGTTCTTTAAGGTCTAAACGTGTAGGTTTCACAACAGTGTTTTCATGGCTGCAAATAGGGGTGTGTTTTTGTAGTAGTATTTTCAACATTTCAGCCTCATTTGAAAAACTTTATTTATTTTCTGTATAAATAATTATATATATTTTTTTAAATAATGTGCCTGTAAATCTCTGAAGAAGTCAGAGACACTGACTAGTCAGAATTCTGTAAAGGTAGTAAAATATTTCTAAACTACTGTTTTTTTATAGCGAGACCCTGTAATGAATGGATATAAAACTAAAGAAATGCTGCTTAAAAATTAATTTGCTCATTGAGTTTCCAGTAACTTCTTGTATTAGTACCTTAAAGGACTTTTACTAGTTTTTCTTCACCTTCACCTCAGGAGCAACGTGATGTCACGTTCAAAGGTATAAAACCTTTTTCCTAAATGCCACACCTTTTGTCAACATTTACAGCTCACAGTGTTTCAGTCTCGAAAAGTACACAGCTGTAAAAACACTGACAAGTCACGTGACTGTCATTGCTCAATACTGATTATTCTATCAGCTTCCAGAAATGTCTCTCTATATATTTTTAACATCTTTCTGTGGCTAACTTTTGTGAACTAACAGTAGCTAACTTCCAGAATTGTTGCCCGATTACCGTGGTAAGGCCCGTCGCCATCTTGGACGGCTACAAACGGGAACTCTTGGATAAACTTCAGTTAAATTACTGGCTGTCACTGACCAATTGCAGCACTGCGAATGACCGCAAACGGCACCGCGGTCATCGAGTTTACGTAACTGTAGCAACCAACGGTTCACAGCGAAAGATCATACATATATCATTTAAATATATATAAAGTATATTGCCATATATCGTGATATCACCCGTGATATCTACTGTCAAGACTCTTGTCGATACACGCCCCAATATATGCTGTATAGGCTAACAAAAAAAATCTATAAATCACTGGAGAATATGTCGACACACGACATTTAAGTCATGTAGGAGGTATAAAGTGTCATTTTAATGTAAATAATCCCATAAATTTACGCGCATTTACGAATAAAAACATGTCCACAGATGAGGGACAAGAGGAGGAGGGGGAATGTCATCATTCCATACATTTCAGGAGTTTCGGAAAAACTTAGGAGGATCTTTAACCAACACCAGATCCCCATACATTTCAAACCTGGCAACAACCTAAGACAAAAACTGGTTCATCCCGAAGACAAGACTCCAGGGAAAAAGTTGGACAAGGTGGTTTATGCCATTCAGTGCAGTGAGGAGTCTACAGACCTGAACACTGGGGAGACCAACCCACCATGGCCCAACCCAGGAGGGCCAACTCCTCAGGACAGGACTCAGCTGTTCACAAACACCCCTAAGACAAAACCCACTAATTTGAGGACAACAATGTAAGAAGACAGATGGTTTGAGAGAGGAGTAAACATACAAAACACAAACAAAACACTTTTAGGAACAACACCCAAAAGATACACCTGAGTTTCACACAACAAAGAGGCAGGTGACTGAAACTGCTCTGACCGGGGGCCACAACAACCCACCAGAATCTTAATGATTGTTTACAGTTTTACTTTTGACTCCAATACCCCACCTAACAGGGTGGAGCTGAGAAAAAAAAAATTATGGGTTTTTATAAGTCTTTTGAACAGTATAAGAACACAGAAAACGAATCAGTTACAGTAACACCACTACATGTAATTCGATATTTTCCAACTCTGGTTATCAACTTCTTTTTTTTCTTTCCGCTTTGTCCCTTTTTTTTTTTTCAGGAGTTGCTACAGGAGTAGCTAATTTTTTGAAAAAAGTTTTTTGAAATTTTTTTTTGAAAATTTTTTTGTAAATTTTTTCTTGAAAAATTTTTTTGAAAATATTTTTTGGAAAATATTTTTTTAAAAATTTTTTTGAATATTTTTTTGAAATTTTTTTTTTTGAAAAATGTTTTTTTGAAAAATGTTTTTTGAAAAATGTTTTTTCAACTTTTTACAGGAGTTGCCACAGCAAATGATTGATTTCCATCTGTCCCTGTTCTCTACATCTCCTACTCTGACTCCAACTATCTGCATGTCCTCCCTCACTGCATCCATATATCTCCTCTTTGGCCTTCCTCTCTTTTTTTTTTTTGAAATTTTTTTTCTTGAAAAATTGTTTTCTTAAAAATATTTTTTTGAAAAAAATGTTTCTGAAATTGTTTTTGAAAAAAATTTTTTTGAAAATTTTTTTCTTAAATTTTTTTTGAAAATTTTCTTGAAAAAATTTTTTTTTTGATAAATGTTTTTTGAAAAATTTTCTTTGAAAGAGTTTTTTGAAATTTTTTTTTGTGAAATCTTGTTTTTGAAAATTTGTTTTTCAACTTTTTTCAATAGTTGCTACAGCAAATGATTGATTTCCATCTGTCCCTGTTCTCTGCATCTCCTACTCTGACTCCAACTATCTGCATGTACTCCCTCACTGCATCCATATATCTCCTCTTTGACCTTCCTCTCTTTCTCCTACCTGGTAGCTCCATCTCTAACATTCTTCTACCAATGT
>NC_024320.1:28780593-28787000 GCF_000523025.1 Cynoglossus semilaevis
AAAATTTTCTTGAAAAAATTTTTTTTTTGATAAATGTTTTTTGAAAAATTTTCTTTGAAAGAGTTTTTTGAAATTTTTTTTTGTGAAATCTTGTTTTTGAAAATTTGTTTTTCAACTTTTTTCAGAGTTGCTACAGCAAATGATTCAACAACCTAAGACAAAAACTGGTTCATCCCGAAGACAAGACTCCAGGGAAAAAGTTGGACAAGGTGGTTTATGCCATTCAGTGCAGTGAGGAGTCTACAGACCTGAACACTGGGGAGACCAACCCACCATGGCCCAACCCAGGAGGGCCAACTCCTCAGGACAGGACTCAGCTGTTCACAAACACCCCTAAGACAAAACCCACTAATTTGAGGACAACAATGTAAGAAGACAGATGGTTTGAGAGAGGAGTAAACATACAAAACACAAACAAAACACTTTTAGGAACAACACCCAAAAGATACACCTGAGTTTCACACAACAAAGAGGCAGGTGACTGAAACTGCTCTGACCGGGGGCCACAACAACCCACCAGAATCTTAATGATTGTTTTCAGTTTTTCTTTTTTTTTCAGAGAAGACAGATGGTTTGAGAGAGGAGTAAACATACAAAACACAAACAAAACACTTTTAGGAACAACACCCAAAAGATACACCTGAGTTTCACACAACAAAGAGGCAGGTGACTGAAATTGCTCTGACCCGGGGCCACAACAACCCACCAGAATCTTAATGATTGTTTACAGTTTTACTTTTGACTCCAATACCCCACCTAACAGGGTGGAGCTGAAGTAGCTTTATTCTTTCACACCCAGAGTATTTATCTGCTGTACTCCCCACCACTGGTTAGAACTAAAGAAGCCTCATGGATTAGAGGTGAAACGTCTTCTTTGAGAAAATTCAGGTCCGGTTGCCTAACAGAACTTTTTAAACTTGTCCACAGATAAGCTAACACCGCGGCGTTTGTAATACCATTCTACCATATCAGACTGTACTCTACCCGACCAATAACACATCTCCGACAGTGTTGCTGCCGTCACATGAGGTGTGGTCGTGTTACCATCGGAAACTCAGAAACTCAGGTACGAATGTGATTTAAAAAGTGGCGAGGTACGATTCCGCAGAAAAAAACGTACTGAATTAAAGTAAAAATTATGGGTTTTTATAAGTCTTTTGAACAGTATAAGAACACAGAAAACGAATCAGTTACAGTAACACCACTACATGTAATTCGATATTTTCCAACTCTGGTTATCAACTTCTTTTTTTTCTTTCCGCTTTGTCCCTTTTTTTTTTTTCAGGAGTTGCTACAGGAGTAGCTAATTTTTTGAAAAAAGTTTTTTGAAATTTTTTTTTGAAAATTTTTTTGTAAATTTTTTCTTGAAAAATTTTTTTGAAAATATTTTTTGGAAAATATTTTTTTAAAAATTTTTTTGAATATTTTTTGCTGACTTCGTTGTGGGCGAATGTTTGGTTATCACGTGGCTAGGTCTGACAAGTGTTGGCTGCATTATTGTCCTCGTTTGCTAATGTTTGCTTTAAACTCGGTCATTTTATTCCCGTCAGTTTTTTTTTGCTTTGTCTGTCAACATTAATGTATAGTAGGTTTTTAATTAAAAACTGTAAAGAACATTTAAGCCACCCTTCTTTGTTGTATTTAGATAATTATTGTGTTTGGTACCATTTTAAATATTTAATGCTGTCCAAGAATGCAGGAATCAAATATAATTATACTTCAACTCATTAAATCACAAAACTCAACCCCTCAATTACACATAATTGAAACAGAACTGTGGATAGACAATAGCTACTGATAACATTGTAAATATCACATTCATGACTGTTTACGTCATCAGTGTCCTAGTTATCGTCCTGTTGCTTACCATGATAACCAGTAAAGGTTTTTGTATTTCCTTCAGAACAGAGGAAGAAGGGACTCTTTACTGGCAGATCATTCACCTGGACTGAACCTGGGTGAGGCCTCTATCTCTCTGTATATAAGTGACAGCAAACCACAGAACACAACAACACAACAAGGTTCTTCATCACAGCCGTAGAACTCACTGAACCCCAGAAGGATCTCCACAGACACAGGTAGGACTTGTTTTATGACAAAAATGTCAAACCATTTTTTGAAGATTTATTTTTCTGACTAAATTGAAATTATTATTTCCCAGAGATGCTGCTCTCGCTCCTCTTTGTGCTGGGCCTCTGTCTGATGCCTGCTGACTCCACAGCAACAGGTGAACGGCGTCACACACGGAACATACATCTCTGCAGCTTCTCCCTCACTGTACTGAATATTTTTATTATCATTATTCTCTTTGCAGAAGAGTTTCTGGGCAGTCCGTTTCTGCAAAGCTGTTTTGAGGAGGCAAAGAAAATCGTGGATGATGCTTATACCTACTCCAGAGAAGAGTGAGTTTTTAAACATAAACTGTAATTGGAGGGGCCTACAGGGGGTGTGGGGGGGGGTGCATTTCTTTTGACTGACTTTTTGACTGACTGACATATTTTGTAAATTTATTTTATTGTTATTGTTAATGTCAAAACAGACTAATACGCGAGTATCCATGTGTGATTTCACCCAACCCAATTTTACCCCTGTAGGCTTGAAGTTCAATTTTTCAAACCATCACTGATCTCACGTCATGATAATACTGGTGGAAACTGACAACAGATCTTTCTGTGACACAAACAATCGTTTAGTTTGGTTTGTTCAACCATGTGACCTGTTCTTCTCCAGGAGTCTGAGGCGAATCCGTAAGGATGCGGTGAGTCCCCATGATGTACTGCATCTCCTCAAGCAGCCCCGAGGAGACACACGCTCAGCAGTCAGGTCTGCAGACTACATGGCACAAACCCTCCGTCTGGTGCAAGAAAGGGTCCATCATGTGCACAAACGCTCCCTCAATGCAACAGGTCAGACAGGCGACGACGACTACAACACACACACACTCTGTTACAGCTTTTCCTGGTTAATATTTTAGGTCCATATTTAAATCCGTAATCCAGAAGCAGAAGTTAGGACTTAGCAGACTTGTACAAAAACATACTGTTTTTGTGAAGTGTTGTTTTCCACCTTTTTCAGATTTGCTCTCTGAGGACAATCTAATAAAGCTCTCTGAAATCACTGGATGTGCAGCCCGGATAAGGCCTCCAAACTGCCGCACCATACAGAACGTAAACAAGTATCGTACCATCAGCAGTGTCTGCAACAACCTGTGAGTGTGTAGAAAACATATATATTTTTGTGCTCTAAAATATTAGCATTTTAAGACAGAAACAAATCTACAGAATCCGCAATTTCTTTTATAACAAACACCTCTCGGACCATACAAAACCTGGACTTTTTTCTTATTTAGAGAATTTCCTCGCCGTGGTTCCTCCAACATTGCGTTTACCCGCTGGCTGCCTGCTGAATATGATGATGGCATCTCACAACCAAAAGGCTTCAACAACAGGACCATTAACAACTTCCTGCTCCCATTGGTATAACTCGTGAAAAACAAAGAAATCTACTAAATATTACACTGAATAATTTTTAATTTTAATAAACAAACATCTCTTTCAAATTCCTCCAGGTTCGACAGGTTTCTAACAACATACTGAGCACCACAGATGCCGGCGTGGTCAGCGACAGAGAATTAAGTTCTTTGACATCCATCTTTGGTCAGTGGAATACCCACGACCTCAGCATCACGGTCTCCTCCTCAAGTATCCGATCCTTCAGCAATGGTATTAGGTGTAATGAGAGCTGTGAGAGAACAGAGCCGTGCATCCCCATTCCAGTTAGTGTTTAAACCCAAACCTCCATATTTGAAATTATTTGTTGACCTAAATAAAAAATTCCTTATGATTTTTATACCACTCTAATCCAACCAGATTCCTCCTGGTGACCCTCGCCTGCCCTCACGCCCCGACAGCTGCCTGCCTGCATTCAGATCTGCCACTGCCTGTGGAACGGGATACTCTGCCTACAATTTTGGTGGCGTTCCCAACAGGAGGGAACAGATCAACACCCTGACGTCCTTCCTGGACCTTAGTCAAGTGTACGGCTCTGAGGAAAAGCTTGCCCTCAAACTACGGGACCTTCAAAATGATGGAGGCCTGCTACGTGTCAACACCGAGTTCAGAGACAACGGGCGGGAGCTGCTGCCTTTCAGTAACTCCAGAGAAAACTCTTGTGCCACTCGTAGGAGAATCACCAATGACCCCAACGCTCAGGAGGTGCCCTGTTTCATCGCAGGTCAGTTGTGGTACAAATTGAATCTCATCCAGAGAGTTTAGTTGTAAAAATCTGGGCTTCTTCTTGGAGCTTCAATAACGTTTCTTTCCTCAACTGAGGAACTTCATCAGAAACCAAGAAGAATTCCAGTTGCTTACAACTCAACTCTTTGGATAACATGACCTGGATGAATGAAAATCTTCACAGACAAATTAAATCTCACTATGTAGTCACAGGAGAAATTATAAGGGGAATTTGGGGGTCCAAGAAATCAACAGACAGTAAGAGGCTTTCAACATTTTCAACAAGTACCCAATTGAATGCTGTAAAACTGTGATTCCAAACCACTGTGCAGTGGCCCACGAGTGTGCTGCTGAAAATGATCTAATTTCACTTAATTGGTCCCAAAAACTATTATATATTTATTGCAAATAATTTTTCTAGTTTGTCAATGCGTGACAGGCTGAGCAAAAAAATCCTCTTTCGCTACGTGGCAGCAGATGGTTATTAAAACTAAAAAAAAAAGGTAATCAGAGCTGTTAAAGAAGATCTTTGAGTGTCTTTCTTCAATTCCTGCCCGTATATCACTATACTTTCTGTGAGATTTTTGTTTGGTGGTCAATCGATGACTTCTCAGAGTTTGGGGAGCTGGGGTCAGTCCCAGAAGTTATTAGGTGAGGGTGGGGTTCACCCTGGGCAGTTCATCATTCCACCAGAGGCACACGAATAAAAAATTTAAACGCCATTAGTTGCAAGAAGTCATGATTAATCACAATTCAAAATCACAGTCAATTCAAAAGTAGTGTATAGCACACTTTCAAATGTACTGCTATATGAAGAAGTGCCAAACAGCGTTAACATCGTCTTGGGAAATGAATTAGTTCACGGTGTTGGCCTGATATCATAGAGATTACTGGCAGTGTTGCATCTTGGTGTTCATAGACATAGGGATGAACTCCTCACTCTACCTTTCTGCTGTGTCGACTGAATCATTTCCTGATGAGTAAGGTACTATCTGATACTTTTTCAAAACAAACAGCTAATGCTACTTCTGGCTTAAATCAGGTTCATCAGGTAGGCACAGCTCTTCACCTTTTTGCTTGTCAAAGAGTCAGTTTGAAGGACCTTGTTTACATAGTACCTCTTGCTAGAATGTTTGAATGGACAATGACCATTTGGGGGTGGGATTTCACGAAAGATCCATTTTTTTCTTTTCCGGTTCCTGTGAGCAGCGCAGCAATGTGCAACACACATTACAATTTTTTTTTTTTTAAAGGCGACTACCTCTAAATTAATTAATCAGTTAATGTGATAATAGCGCATTAAGATGACCAGCCCTAGTTCAGCTTTAAGATTTTCTGTTGGTCATTACTATACACCTTCTTTTTCTGGTAGGTGACGTCCGTTCAAATGAGAACATCGCCCTCACCGCCATCCACACACTCTTCCTGCGGGAACATAACCGACTGGCTCGTGCCCTGAAGAAGATAAACCCACACTGGGACAGTGAGACGCTCTACCAGGAGGCTCGCAAAATCATGGGTGCTTACACACAGGTAGCCAGTCGTCACTCTTGTCTTTTTCAGCTGTGACACATCTCTTGTCTCCTCAGGTCTTTAAAACCTCTGGCCCTCTTTCAGATCTTTGTCTTTAGGGACTACCTGCCTCACATCCTGGGTGACAACGTCATAAGCACACAGATTGGAAGATACCGTGGTTACAATTCCAACATTGACCCAAGCATCTCCAACGTCTTTGCAACCGCAGCTTATCGTTTTGGCCACTTGGCCATTCAGCCGTTCCTGTTCCGACTGAATGCCAATTACAGGGAGAACACTCGGTTCCCCTCTGTGCCTCTGTTTAAGGCATTTTTCACACCCTGGAGAATCATCTTTGAGGGTGAGCAGGATGAAGAACACTCAGATCTTTCCTCCTGACTCTCTCTGAAGCAGTGAACTCATTTTTTTTCTTCTTCCTCCAGGAGGTATTGACCCTCTGCTGCGGGGTTTGGTCGGCCGTCCTGCCAAGCTGAACGCTCAGGATCACATGATGGTGGAGGCTATGAGGGACAAGCTGTTTAAGTTTGTGGACCAGATGGCTACGGACCTGGGTTCTCTCAACCTGCAGAGGGGACGTGATCATGGCCTGCCTGGTAGGATGATCCACTCGGTTCGAATACTTCTGAAAAGTATCAT
>NC_024320.1:28787336-28807220 GCF_000523025.1 Cynoglossus semilaevis
GATGGTTTTCCCCTCTTTGTTTAACTGTTTGTTGTGAAACCTTCAGACTCTGGTACCAGAACCCAGGATTTTTCACGGCCAGACAGAGAGCTGCTCTGGGTTCTGCCTCTCTGTCCAGGATCATCTGCGACAACACAGACATCACAATGGTTCCGGCAAATTCTTTTGACGCCATCTCAAACAGAAACCGTCTCGTCCGCTGCAACAACATCCGAGCCCTGGATCTAGCTGCCTGGTTGGAAAGACCAATCGGTCCTAGGTGTTTAGGTTAGACATTTCTTCACTCTGATGGCGGTCTCTTCTCTGACTGCATTAACATGGTTTCTTTCCAAATCACCTGAAGGGGCAGACTAACCTGTTGTTCATGTCTAACGTTTCAGGTGCTGACTGTGTTGAAGGCTTTGGAGCAGAGGTTAGTATATAGTACTAACACAAGTGTACTTCAAATCAATATGTTTTTGTATCATGGATGTAGGATGTACTGCACAATACAATATGACACGATACAATTAAATACAATACAGTACAATATAATACTGTACAGTACAGTACACTATAAAACAATAGTTTGTAACTTGTTGATATTTGCACAAATAAACTCTTGTGCAGGCCTTTAGCAGAAAATATGTAAAAGTATTCAAAACACAATTTTTAAAAACATTTTTAAAAAATGTATGTACGCGTAGACCATTACACAACATAGATAAAATATATTTGAAAAACATAAATATTGGTAAAAATGTAAACATAATTTTGGGGTTATGGGTTTTTCATTATCGGATGGAAAACTGATAATGATTCTTACAGATATTCCACAATTATGCTAATATCGTCCGATAATATCTGTCGGCCGATAACATACAACATCACTACTTTTAATCCATGTGTTTGTAACTGTATGCTCCTTAACACAAAATTAGACTTTCAAAGTAAAAGTGTTTAATTTGCTCCTCCTCAGAATATAACTCAGCCACTGACCGACCCCCCAGTCCTGGTATTGGATGAGGTAATTGATCATATTTCTACAGTCTGTATCTTCTAATGTAACACGTGAAGAAGAATGTGGAAACCACATCGTACACAACACGTAAATAGAGACTAGATAAAAATACAAACTATGTAGAAATAGGCTACATATCGGACTCAGAACATTTCCATTTTATCCGGGTGTCCTGGACAACGAGGTAATTAATCTGTTTATCATGAACTGTTTCTTCATGGCTTTTTCATAAATGCTTTAGAGAAGCTTTGGATTTGTAGTATAATTTTGGACTCACGTGTAAAATATATATGTTGAAATATAGGGAATTGTAATTTTGGACATAAAGACATTTTCAATAGTGCATGTTTCAATGGAGCAGAGGTTGGTATATAGTACTAACAACAGAAGTTTGTAGAAAAATGTACTTTCAAATCAGTGTGTTTCAGTTTTTCTTTTGATTGATGCAGTTCATGTACTGCAGTGGAAAACAGATTAATACTAATTTTAGTGATATCTTAAATTTCCTTTCACTGACGTATTGAATTTCATCTGCAGACTCTGACGGAGCCGGATGTGATGGAGCCACTGGACCTCCAGGAGAGCAAGGTAATCGATTTGTATACAATATGATATGATACGACACGGTGCAATGCTATTACTTTTAACTACTAATCTATGTGTTTCGTATCTGTCTTACAAAATTAGACTAAAAGCAAAAGTGTTTAATTTGCTCCTCAGGATATGAGTCAGCCAGCATTGACCGACCCCGCAGTTCTGGTATTGGACGAGGTAATTCATCATATTTCTACAGTCTGTACGTAACACGTGAAGAATGTGGTTCAGCAGCTGTGTAAAGATGACTACATGAAAACCACATCGTACACAACACGTAAATAGAGACTAGATAAAAATACAAACTATGTAGAAATAGGCTACATATCGGACTCAGAACATTTCCATTTTATCCGGGTGTCCTGGACAACGAGGTAATTAATCTGTTTATCATGAACTGTTTCTTCATGGCTTTTTCATAAATGCTTTAGAGAAGCTTTGGATTTGTAGTATAATTTTGGACTCACGTGTAAAATATATATGTTGAAATATAGGGAATTCATGTCTTTGTTTTAAAGACATTTTCAATAGTGCATGTTTCCATGTAATATGATATCTATTTAAAACAGATCTAAGTTTAATTCAAGTGTCATCACAGATCTAATATATTTACACTGTGGTTTGGTAGAACCTTGAAGTATCTATTTTTCTCCTCAGATCCATTAAAACCTTCTGGTCCAGCAGGCCCCTACCGGGGTCGCTTCCTGTCTTCAGGGGTCGTGGTACTGCATCTGCAGACGGGGGACAAAGTGTGGTTGGAGTCCAGCATCGGCACATTTGGCCTGACCTCCCAGAGTTTCTTCTCAGGACACCTGCTGTCCAGTGTTTGACACAGACACCACTTGGTCTGTTGGCTTTAGGTTTTTGACGCTCCCCATCGCTGCACTGAACTAGTCCTTTTTTAATAGTTTATACTGATGTCACTGAGAGATGAAAAAAATGTGTGATTGTTCTACTGTAAAGAACTTATTGTAATTCTGATGGCGTGTACTCAAGGGTAGGAATTACCAGTATTAATATTACAGTCCTGGTAATGGTGAATGTTTAGTGTTGAGCTTTGTCTGCAGGATCTGTTCCACTGTCCTCCTCTTATTAATTGTATTTCCACTTCAATAAACACCAACAGCAAAAAAAAAAAATCTGTCTTTATGTGTGATTATGGACTTAAAAAAACAGAACTACAATCATACGCTCGTCCGTCGTTGTTCACAAACTTCTTTACGTACTTCAGGGAGGTGACATCAGTATAAACTCATCACTGATTGGAGGCTGTAGCACAATTCTGCCTGAAAAGTTAAATCGCAAAATCACGTGTTGTCGACAGTTACATTGATTGTGTACGTGGAGCTGCCACTCAATTCGCGCCTATCGCCATGAATGAAGCAATTATCCAAAAAATGATCAGGTGGTGTGGTATTGCCGTTTCAAGCTTTCTTCCCCATGTCTATCACATTTGGTGTGAACGCAACGCTGACATACAGTGTTCTCTACAAGCAAGTAGTCATGGGGAATGTGAGAGCTATGGCAGCCTTAAATTGAGTTTAAATAAAGTTTTATTTTATTAAATATTAATGAAGACTTTTAATTGTGAATTCCCACTGCTAATTATCTAGCCACAGTTTATACACAACACAGGTGGATTTAAAATAATTAAAATCTTGACATTTAGTCACTCTGCAAAATTATTCAATCCTTATTGAAATTGTGAAAAAAAAGTGTTTTCTGTTACAGCTATGCCAGCCTCAGAGCAGAACAAGTTTACAGGCAAATCACTGCATTCTTTTGTAAATTACAGATATCAAAGAAAAAGTTTATTTTTTCAAAATATTGTAAAATGGAAATAAATAGTAAAAACATTTTTTGTTCGAATCACTGCCTCAGAAATGTTGCTGTTGTTCAACCAGTGAAGGTTGGGGGAGTTCCTCCAGAACGAAGAGCAGGAAGAAGAAACTCTTTGAAACTGAAACTGACAGAAAATTCACCAGAGCTAAACGTGGGCGAGGCTTCTGTATATAAGTGAAAGCAAATCACAGCACACAACAACAGAGAAAGCTTCTTCATTACAGCCTCACTGATTCCCAGAAGGATCTCCACAGACGCAGGTAGGAGTTCAGATTTTCCTTAATGACAAAAATGTCAAAAGAATTTAGGAAGTTTTTTTCTGACTAAATTGAAATTATTATTTCCCAGAGATGCTGCTCTCGCTCCTCTTTGTGCTGGGCCTCTGTCTGATGCCTGCTGACTCCACAGCAACAGGTGAACGGCGTCACACACGGAACATACATCTCTGCAGCCTCTCCCTCACTGTACTGAATATTTTTATTATCATTATTCTCTTTGCAGAAGAGTTTCTGGGCAGTCCGTTTCTGCAAAGCTGTTTTGAGGAGGCAAAGAAAATCGTGGATGATGCTTATACCTACTCCAGAGAAGAGTGAGTTTTTAAACATAAACTGTAATTGGAGGGGCCTACAGGGGGTGTGGGGGGGGGTGCATTTCTTTTGACTGACTTTTTGACTGACTGACATATTTTGTAAATTTATTTTATTGTTATTGTTAATGTCAAAACAGACTAATACGCGAGTATCCATGTGTGATTTCACCCAACCCAATTTTACCCCTGTAGGCTTGAAGTTCAATTTTTCAAACCATCACTGATCTCACGTCATGATAATACTGGTGGAAACTGACAACAGATCTTTCTGTGACACAAACAATCGTTTAGTTTGGTTTGTTCAACCATGTGACCTATCAACCATAGGACCTTAAACCAGGACAAACAGACTAACCAGGACAAACAGACTCAGAGATAGCTTCTTCCCGAAAGCTATCTCAGCAGTGAACAATAGTTACAAAACCAGTTAAACTAGTCCACACAATTTCACACTTTACTAATCACAGTGATCACTGTGCAATAAAGAAACAACTATGTGCAATAACTAATCACACCAAAGACATGTTTGTTATATGTTTGATATATTGTTTTCTTCTACTCTTTTTTTTTTTGCATCAAGTGAGTAGTGCTCAAATCTCATTGTACACTGTACAAGGACAATAAAGGCTATTCTATTCTATTCTATTCTATGACCTGTTCTTCTCCAGGAGTCGGAGGCGAATCCGTAAGGATGCGGTGAGTCCCCATGATGTACTGCGTCTCCTCAAGCAGCCCCGAGGAGACACACGCTCAGCAGTCAGGTCTGCAGACTACATGGCACAAACCCTCCGTCTGGTGCAAGAAAGGGTCCATCATGTGCACAAACGCTCCCTCAATGCAACAGGTCAGACAGGCGACGACGACTACAACACACACACACTCTGTTACAGCTTTTCCTGGTTAATATTTTAGGTCCATATTTAAATCCGTAATCCAGAAGCAGAAGTTAGGACTTAGCAGACTTGTACAAAAACATACTGTATTTTTGTGAAGTGTTGTTTTCCACCTTTTTCAGATTTGCTCTCTGAGGACAATCTAATAAAGCTCTCTGAAATCACTGGATGTGCAGCCCGGGCCAGGCCTCCAAACTGCCGCACCATACAGAACGTAAACAAGTATCGTACCATCACCAGTGTCTGCAACAACCTGTGAGTGTATAAAAAACATATTTTTGTTCCACTTTTCCAATGTCAACATGGAACCTTAATTTTTCAAAAAACTTCAAAAAATCAATACTGATAGTAGGAACTGACTTTTGTGACATGTTGCATTAAACACTTGTGAAATGACCTCAAAGCTATTGGGCCATACACCACAGTGGATGTGAACACTTCCATGTGATTTGTTTCTAAACCTCGATGTTTGTCCTTTTTTTTTTTTCAGAAATTTTCCTCGTCGTGGTGCCTCTAACACTGAGTTTGGCCGCTGGCTGCCTGCTGAATATGATGATGGCATCTCACAACCAAAAGGCTTCAACAACAGGACCATTAACAACTTCCTGCTCCCATTGGTATAACTCATGAAAAACAGAAATCGAACACACTGATTAAAATCAACTTGAATGAACAAATGTTTCCTTCAAATTCCTCCAGGTTCGACAGGTTTCTAACAACATATTGCGCACCACAGATGCCGGCGTGGTCAGCGACAAAGAGTTCAGTCATTTGGTGACCTTCTTTGGTCAGTGGAATGACCACGACCTCACCTTCACACCCTTCTCCCCGAGTATCCGATCCTTCAGCAATGGCATTATGTGTAATGAGAGCTGTGAGAGAACAGAGCCGTGCATCCCCATTCCAGTTAGTGTTTAAACCCAAACCTCCATATTTGAAATTATTTGTTGACCTAAATAAAAAATTCCTTATGATTTTTATACCACTCTAATCCAACCAGATTCCTCCTGGTGACCCTCGCCTGCCCTCACGCCCCGACAGCTGCCTCACTGCATTCAGATCTGCCCCTGCCTGTGGAACGGGATACTCTGCCTACAATTTTGGTGGCGTTCCCAACAGGAGGGAACAGATCAACGCCCTGACGTCCTTCCTGGACCTTAGTCAAGTGTACGGCTCTGAGGAAAAGCTCGCCCTCAAACTACGGGACCTTCAAAATGATGGAGGCCTGCTACGTGTCAACACCGAGTTCAGAGACAACGGGCGGGAGCTGCTGCCTTTCATTGAAGCTGAAGAAAACATTTGTGCCACTCGCAGGAGAGTTACCAATGACACCAACGCTCAGGAGGTGCCCTGTTTCATCGCAGGTCAGTTGTGGTACAAATTGAATCTCATCCAGAGAGTTTAGTTGTAAAAATCTGGGCTTCTTCTTGGAGCTTCAATAACGTTTCTTTCCTCAACTGAGGAACTTCATCAGAAACCAAGAAGAATTCCAGTTGCTTACAACTCAACTCTTTGGATAACATGACCTGGATGAATGAAAATCTTCACAGACAAATTAAATCTCACTATGTAGTCACAGGAGAAATTATAAGGGGAATTTGGGGGTCCAAGAAATCAACAGACAGTAAGAGGCTTTCAACATTTTCAACAAGTACCCAATTGAATGCTGTAAAACTGTGATTCCAAACCACTGTGCAGTGGCCCACGAGTGTGCTGCTGAAAATGATCTAATTTCACTTAATTGGTCCCAAAAACTATTATATATTTATTGCAAATAATTTTTCTAGTTTGTCAATGCGTGACAGGCTGAGCAAAAAAATCCTCTTTCGCTACGTGGCAGCAGATGGTTATTAAAACTAAAAAAAAAAGGTAATCAGAGCTGTTAAAGAAGATCTTTGAGTGTCTTTCTTCAATTCCTGCCCGTATATCACTATACTTTCTGTGAGATTTTTGTTTGGTGGTCAATCGATGACTTCTCAGAGTTTGGGGAGCTGGGGTCAGTCCCAGAAGTTATTAGGTGAGGGTGGGGTTCACCCTGGGCAGTTCATCATTCCACCAGAGGCACACGAATAAAAAATTTAAACGCCATTAGTTGCAAGAAGTCATGATTAATCACAATTCAAAATCACAGTCAATTCAAAAGTAGTGTATAGCACACTTTCAAATGTACTGCTATATGAAGAAGTGCCAAACAGCGTTAACATCTTCGGCCGTCCTGCCAAGCTGAACACTCAGGATCACATGATGGTGGAGGCTTTGCGGGACAGGCTGTTTAAGTTTGTGGAGCAGCTGGCTATGGACCTGGGTTCTCTCAACATGCAGAGGGGACGTGATCATGGCCTGCCTGGTAGGATGATCCACTCGGTTCGAATACTTCTGAAAAGTATCATGTTTTTTTTTTACCTCCAGCTTAACAGTGGATCTTTTTTGTTGCTATCCTGCTCCAGGTTACAACGCCTGGCGTAGGTCATGTGGCCTGTCTCAACCCAGGAACCAGGCAGAGCTTGGTCAGGTATTGAACAACACCAATCTTGCCCGAAGGTTGCTAGAGCTCTATGGTACTCCTGAGAACATTGACGTCTGGATGGGAGGAGTGGCAGAGCCTTTTGTCCCTGGTGGCCGTGTGGGGCCTCTGTTTGCCTGTCTCATTGCCAGACAGTTCAAGAACGTTCGTGATGGTGACAGGTCAGTGTACCAGTGGATTTCTCTAAGAATGTTTCTTTTTGACTCTCTATTGTACCTACCTGTACTACCTGTTTGTTGTGAAACCTTCAGACTCTGGTACCAGAACCCAGGATTTTTCACGGCCAGACAGAGAGCTGCTCTGGGTTCTGCCTCTCTGTCCAGGATCATCTGCGACAACACAGGCATTACTATGATTCCAGCAAATCCTTTTGACGTCATCTCAAACAGAAACCGTCTCGTCCGCTGCAACAACATCCGAAACCTTGACTTGTCAGCTTGGACGGAAAGTCCAAGAAAAAGTCCTAGTTGTTCAGGTTAGACATTTCTTCACTCTGATGGCGGTCTCTTCTCTGACTGCATTAACATGGTTTCTTTCCAAATCACCTGAAGGGGCAGACTAACCTGTTGTTCATGTCTAACGTTTCAGGGGATGACTGTGTTGAAGGCGATGAAGCAGAGGTTAGTTTATAGTAATATAAAAATGTATTTTCAAATCAGTGTGTTTCAGTTTTTCTTTTGATTGATGAAGTTCATGTACTGCAGTGGAAATCAGACTAATACTCATTTTAGTGATATCTTAAATTTCCTTTCACTGATGTATTGAATTTCATCTGCAGAATCTAACGGAGCCGGATGTGATGGAGCCACTGGACCTCCAGGAGAGCAAGGTGATAGTTTAGTAACAGCGATGATATGATACGACACGATGCAATGCGATGCAATACAGCGTGTTACCATGTAATGCAATGCAATACAATACAATACAAAATTGACATACGACATTTTTAGGCCTGTAAAAGTGTTTTAAAATATAATAATTAAAATATTTTTTAAAAATGTGGGCATCAGTAGGCCAAAAAACTAAATGTATTTTTCATAAAATACAGGAAAAAATATAAATATAATTCTGATATTTTGATATATTTGAATCTCAAAAAACAATAATGAACAATAAGATAAACATTAAGGTAAACATCAAAGTGTTTTTATTAGTTTTCTATATTACAACTATTACTTTTAACTACTAATCTATGTGTTTCGTATCTGTCTTACAAAATGAGACTAAAAGCAAAAGTGTTTAATTTGCTCCTCACGATATGAGACCCCGCAGTTCTGGTATTGGACGAGGTAATTCATCATATTTCTACAGTCTGTGCATAACACGTGAAGAATGTGGGTCAGCAGCTGGCTGTGTAAAGATGACTACATGAAAACCACATCGTACACAACACGTAAATAGAGACTAGATAAAAATACAAACTGTGTAGAAATAGACTACATATCGGACTCGTTTTTTAATTTTAGGCAAAGAATGCAGGCCCGACGGATCCTCCGGGTGTCCTGGACAATGAGGTAATTCATTTGTTTATCTTGAACTGTTTCAAAATGTAATTTTGTACTCACTATAAAATATATACTGTATGTATATTTATGTATAAATATAGAGAATTTATCTCTTTCTCTTGAAGACGTTTTTCAATAGTGCATGTTTCCATGTAATATGATATCTATTTAAAACAGATCTAAGTTTAATTCAAGTGTCATCACAGATCTAATATTTATACACTGTGGTTTGGTAGAACCTTGAAGTATCTGTATTTTTCTCCCCAGATCCATTAAAATCTTCTGGTCCAGCAGGCCCCAGAGGCACTACTGGTCCTCCTCGTCCCACCTCACCCCCCAACAACAACAACAATTCAAGTCCAAGTCCAAAACCATCCTTCTCTGTGGCCCAGAGCAACTGCAGGCCGTCTGCAGATAGGATCATTCATTTTTGTCAGGACCTCCACAACCACCTAAGTCTCTACAGTGCAGACACAGGCCGTGTCACCCCCGGTGTCTATCAGTTCCGCTTCTTCTGCCTGTCTTACATCAGTGCAGGAAAGGTGGACCTGTGGCGTAACAGTAAAATGGTATTTCGCAGTTTTAATCGTCAGGTTTTTGACGCTCCCCGTCGCTGCACTGAACTAGTCCTTTTTTATAGTTTATACTGATGTCACTGAGAGATGAAAAAATGTGTGATTGTTCTACTGTAAAGAACGTACTGTAATTCTGATGACGTGTACTCAAGGGTGTTTAGTGTTGAGCTTTGTCTGCAGGATCTGTTCCACTGTCCTATTAATTGTATTTCCACTTCAATAAACAACAACAACAGCAAAAAATAAATAAATAAAAATCTGTCTTCATGTGTGATTATTTTTAACTTACTGTTTGAGCAGTTGTGTCAATGAATCTACCATTAGAAATTGTTTCATTTATAGCTTAAAACGTTGTGTTTAAAGTAATGGGACAAATGTAAAGGGTAAAGCATCTCGACTGAATGATTCATTAATAAATGGGGTTTTTTGGACTTTAATAGTTTATATAGAACACGTTTGAATGGCAGACGTCTTTAAAAACGTTGATGAACAATCTTACCTGTAGATGGAGACATTTTTCGTTTGTTTTCGTCCCGTGAACGTGTAGTTCAATGTCATAACGGGTGGGTTTAAAATATTACATTTGAATTTAAAAAAAAGAAAAAAAGTGATTTAAAAAATGAAGTGAATCAAAGTCAAAAGTCATAAATTATTTACCTTACATTACATCACATCCCGGGTTTATTAGAAATGGTTGAGTCCGTTTTCTATCCACCATTTTGTTCTCTAGCACAGCAGTTTTTGTCAAAGGAAAATGTGAAAAATACCGTTGCTTTCTCATTTTAGTGCGATTAAACCTCGAACGCTAAATACTTTCCACGGGAACTGAGATACTGTTTGTGGGCTATTTATTCAAAAGCTATTGTTTTTTTTCGCTATTTCTGAGTGAATGTTTAGCTTACCTGTAGCAGCGTCTCAGCTCAGCCTTGACTATGTTCGAAGCTAACTGTGGCTAATCGTAGGCTAAGTTGAAACGGCGCTGTACTGAAATGTCTTATCTCCCGCTGTGTATTCAGCTGCATTTGGCCAAATTTAGGCTAATATTAAATGCAAGTTTTACTTTAATTTTATTTAACATTATAAACCATTTCTAGGCTTGTTTTTTTTAGTTAATTGTAGTTTTGTAGTTTACCGGGAGTTATCTTCCATCCCGTTTTTTCTTCTTTTTTTTTTTATTTTTTATTATTGATTAACACAGTTTATCTATTTTTTTGTCAGGCTAACTTTTTGTTATTTTGCAGTAATTTGCTAAGTTAAACTAATTCAGTTTTTTATTATTATTTAAAAAAATATCTTTTTGTGTGTAAGTGAATGGACTAAACTTTAGTCGTCTTTTGGATTGTTATTTTTTGTAAACATGTAATTACCTGTTTAAACTCAGTTACACTGTTGTTTTTAGTCACCTTCTGACTTACTTTTTATGAACCGAACTCCGACAATACTTTGTAATAAGTAATTGTAATTTCATTTGTAAATAAATATTTGAATTTTTTTTAATCCAAAGCTATAATCTTTTCATTCCGTAAATGTTTTAGGGCAATTTCCTTTGAGTTACTGCTACCGGTTCCCCAAGATTAAAGGAAAGGTTAACAACTCAGAGGTAACTAATCAAATTAGTGTGACATTCTGATCACATATTTAAAACACTTGCAACTATTTATTTCTGCATTTGTGTCTTTTCTGTCTTTATCTACCTGCCCACCCTGAAGAGGATGTGGGTGGAAAGGAAAGAACAAGCACTTTGGCAGAGCTTACACACAAACATTTACACATGTGGTTAACAATGTGTCTGTTCTGCAGCCCATATGGGCTGCATGTGTTGACATACTGCAGGTGGAACATGTTGGTGGTGGATCTAGGAAGAAATGTGTTTTTCTGCAGCAAAGTAAGTGCGTTTACAGCTGTGCGTCATCTTATGAAAGGTGATCAGGAGTAATAATAAATATTTATAGATGTAATTAGGTACAAGACACAAATACATGTCTGTAGAAAGACTGAAAATGACCATGGAATTTAGGAGAGTCTCAAACCAAAACAACTGTGGCCTGACGACAGTTCATCTATTTTATATTTTCCTCTAAAAGATGATAAAAATGTACAAAACTGACACCAACTACAAACTGTCGACTGAGGCCATAAACTTCAGTAACAGAATTGTCATTTAGCATTAAAACGGAGGTTCTCAAACCATCATGTGAACCACAGTTGGCACTTGGGCTCCCTCTACTGGCAGACAGCGAGACTGAAGTTTATGTGCAAGTGTTTATGGCTAACAACTGAACTATTAAACTTATTAGGATTCAGTTGTCCCTGTGGTTAACTGGACTTATGAGCTGCTATATTTTGATGGCGGTCAAAATGGTGGTACCCGGTACTGGTGGAGAGACAAATGTTTTCAGTTATGGTGCACAGTGTAGAAGGTTGGAGAAAAAACCAAAATGATTAATTATTGTTTATTAATCCCTAAGTTTGTTTGAAATAAATAAAGTCAGTGCTGTTTTCTTTCTTTCTTTTTTTTTTTTTGCAGTTTTAAGACATTGAGAAACGGTGATGTCCCATAAATCATCACTGTCTCATAGAACAGAACACAGTATAAACCAGCAGCAAACACCACAGCAGTGAAATAACAAACGGTGAACGAATCCAAACAGGAAGTGAGTTGATTTACAGTCTGCTTGTGTGAAAGACAGGGAGGTGAAAAATGACAACAACATCTGCAGGAGTCGCTCCCCGATGTAAAGGTCTGAGGGTTGTGTCTGGATGAAGAGCTCCTCCTCCTGGTGGCTGCCGCTGCAGTGTATGTGCAGAGTGCCACGTAGTCCTCCACCAGACTACTGTGTGTGTGTGTTTATGATGAGTGAAAGTGTGTGTGTGTGTGTGTGTGCGTGTGTGTGGTGCAAGCCCCAACTTGGTGATCCAAGTGTAATGGAAACCTAGTATTTATGAAAGAGGAGAAAATATTTGAATTGTCTGTTTCTGTCATTTAGTCGTGAGGTGAGGCTGCAGCTCCAGGGAGTCTGGAGCTGCAGAGGGAGGTTCAAGGAAGTGTAAAAAAAAACAAACAAACAAAAAAACAAGTGTGAGGAGTTAGACTGATTAATCAGGAGGAGCAGCAAATAAAAACAAAGGAATCGGATCAGGGAGAGTTGTCTTTTCATTAAAGACTGTGTGTGTGTGTGTGTGTGTGTGTGTGTGTGTGTGGTCCTGGATCTTCCACACACATGGAAATTAGGGTTTTTTTCAAAAATGGATTTGTGATGTTCTGAAAGAAACCAGAGGCTTTAAGGTTTTTCTTTCATATCAGTCGGCGCTCAGACAGTTTATTTAATGAAGTAACACATCAGCTGAAGCCAAATAAAGACTTCACTACAAAATCTGGTCATAGTTTGTTGGTAAACTTAGAATCATGAAAAGACGGTACAACCCCTCGCTCCTCCGACATGGATTTATTCAAATTCCTTCAACTTTCCCTCCCAGAAGTCCCTAAAAGCACAAAACGGTGGTGGGATCCAGCAACGTGGACAAAAGAATTTGACTAATTCTTTACAGATGTGTCTCAGAACTGAGACGGGGAACACTGAGCTGCCGTTGGCAGAGGAGAAAAAAACAGGGCATTGCATGGAGAAGGTTGAATGAATTATGAGTGAAAAACAGCGATGACTGAGTTCAGCTGGTTCTAAGTGTCTGTCTGGTGTTCCAGGGAAGGAGAACGGAGGCAATCCAGGAACACATAGTTTTCATTCTCTGTAGAAGCTCTTGGTATGCACAACCACACCGGTCCACATTTTTCATCCTCTTAGCAAAGATGCAATCACATCTGGATGCAGAGAAACGTGCATTTCTGGCTTTTCAAAAGTGTAAACAAATGCTTCTGTTTAAATAACATACAGCGAAGAGACAACGCCGAACGGAAAACAGGAAACGCACGGGGGAAAAAAAGTGAAATTCCTTCATTTTCAGTCACTCTTCAAGGACTGTTCTCTATTTTGTATTGTCCTGATCGAGGTTCAGTATCACAGCACACTTCAGGGTTTTATATAAAACGCGGCACAGGTATATTTTCAGAAAGTCACATGACCACGCTGAGGTTCTGCCTGCACCGACGTCCAAGAACAACTTCACTGGACTCCACAGCACCATTAGAACCGATTCACGTCCAAAAGAAAATATTTTCAGAAGTGTTGTTATTTTTCCAACCTTCTTGGCTTTTATTTATGTCTTAAGCAAAATATGCATTTCTTGTAATCTCTTGCAAACTCACACATGGCCACTAGGACGTCTTAGCACGCCTCATTAAAGAGGTAATCATTTTTAGCACAAATCAACTCCACCTCATGTTCAACTGTGTAAAAATAGAAGGTTAGAGTAAAGTAGGAGAAAATAAGATAAAGATCTTATATATACATATATGTAAATATATAAATATATACACATATATATAACTAAAAATTCATAAACCATAAAAAGGAGGGGCTAAAATGATTTAAAAAAAATTAAAAGAGTGACTTTTTACGTTTTTGTTCCACATAAAGGTAAATAAATTAAAATGATTAAAAAAAATTTATTAAAATAGTGACTTTTTATGTTTTTGTTCCACATAAAGGTAAATAAATAATAAAACAATATAAAATACGTAAAGTATAAACATAGTTTCAGCAAAAAATAACAAGAAGAAAATGAAAATGCCAAAAATGTGCAAACACTGTCATTAAAAATGCTAAAGAAGTGAATTAAAAAAGATCATAAACAAATTACAAATGATACAAATGTATAATGTGCTGTATATGTTTATTTTGGCCACTAGTAGCGCTGTTCTGCACATTAACACCCTGGTCAGGTTAGGGTAAAGGTCAGGAAGCTACTGTGGTCACGGTTAGAAATAAAACGGAATAAAAATGGTTGTAGGTTGTGTTATTTTTAAAAGTAGTTCAGACAGAAGAACTGAAAATGTTTGTAATCTTTTTGATCCAAATCTGTTTTTGTGCTGAACTCACTGCAATCACTGACACCTGCGATATCTAAGAGTTCAGTTTTAGTCTGAATGACCTTTATTTATTTAAGACAAATGACTCAGATTTACTCCCTCGGTACACGGGATTCTGCCAACTCAGCTTCCCAGAGACTGTTGCATTCTGGGAAGAGAAGAGATGGGACAGGCTGTGAAATACTGTAAGTGTTACGTCATTCAGAAGGTTCCGAATGTGGTGTGGGTGTTCAACACGTGGCTTCGTAAATTTATAGACGGAAAGACTTGAAGTGTAGTTTAGTTTGGAGGATGCTGAGTACGAGAGTACCAGTCCTGTACCAGAACTGTACCAGAACTGTACCAGAACTGTACCAGAACTGTACCAGAACTGTACCAGAACTGTACCAGAACTGTACCAGAACTGTACCAGAACTGTACCAGAACTGTACCAGAACTGTACCAGAACTGTACCAGAACTGTACCAGAACTGTACCAGAACTGTACCAGAACTGTACCAGAACTGTACCAGAACTGTACCAGAACTGTACCAGAACTGTACCAGAACTGTACCAGAACTGTACCAGAACTGTACCAGAACTGTACCAGAACTGTACCAGAACTGTACCAGAACTGTACCAGAACTGTACCAGAACTGTACCAGAACTGTACCAGAGTACCAGTCCTGTACCAGAACTGTACCAGTCCTGTACCAGTCCTGTACCAGAACTGTACCAGTATTGTACCAGTGGACTAACACCATTTGACTCTGTCTGACCACTGACAGATAAAAGGTCAACAAAAGGTCAACAAACCTCCAGACTCATCATTTCCTTGCATCATGGTCTCATTTTATCATTGTCAACTTTTCCCGTTATTTAAAAAAAATACAAAGTGAAGAAAACTGCCCCCTCTACTGACCGGGTCGTTCATTTTTGATGAGGTACAATGACCAAGACTGGTCGTTCGAGAAGCACTCATTTTTCTATAAAAAAAGTTTATTCACATTTTCAGCTGTAGCTCAGAAATACTCTGTACTTTATGAATGTAGGATTTTAAATGCAGTACATCCGCCGCCCTTCATCACTCTGATTGGTCTTCAAGGTCTGCTGCTCCCATAAAACTTTGTGAATTTGAGAGCCGTCCTGACGACTGCACGGAGCGCTGTGATCTGGCAGCCGGTGGCCGCCCTGTGGTCGATGGTGTTGATGCTGTGTAGAAAGAACTGGTTTGCTCGACAAAGTCAAATGAGTACTTTAGACCGTGTGTTCTCAAGCTATCAATTATCCCCGCGTCGCTAACGGCAACGACTGGTGCATCATCTCACATCACAGATATCTGTAGGAAAACTCACAGAGGACGTTGTATGTTGTGGAATCATCAGATCTGGGCAACAACCCTGTCATTAATTAACACATTAATTAATTAACTCACTCGGTTTTTTTTAATGCAAATTAACGACCAATATAAGTTGTTTTTTTCTTTCCTTTTGAGGTGATGTTGATCGATGCTTCTTTGGGACTGGTGACATCATCAACCAATGAGAGCAGTAGGGGCGGGGCTTAACTGCTGCAGCGCTCACATGAACCAGAGCAGAAAAGGAACTGGCCGGGATAGAACTGGAGAACTCAATATTCTTGTACCCATCGCAAAGTTGTATTTCGCTTTTGAAGGAATACTTCAAGTTGGACAAATCACCCTGTATCATCAATTGCACGTTTGTCCATGAAGACGTTGACTATTGAAATGAAATATTGCGCAATACACTGAGCTTGAAATGTTTGTTTTTCTGTCCATGTCCGGCCCAGATGTAAGCCATCAGTGCCGCGTCATTGCCTAAAGTGGCCCACACCCGGAGCCTATCTGGAGAAAACCAGAAAACTTCATTTGGTCGACGGCCTTCCGAGCTGGTCGAAAATCACAGTGGGATGCGTGTCATGACTCCAGCAGACAGGACGGTGACGCTGCCGGGCTGAAGCTGGGGGTTTGTGGGGAGACGTTTTCCTTGAAAATGATGGAAATGTTGCAGCGGCATCAAAGAGTCGTGTTTAGGTTTTCTGAGTTCATCCTATGAGAAAGTGGAGGAGAGACGGAGTCTGGCACCGCGTGCTGCAATTTCGTCGGGAGTTCTTCCAGCGGTGAGGAGGAAAGCTGTTCATCATCATCATCTGAGGAGGAGGAGGAGGAGGAGGACACGATGAAGACGATGGACAGCTGTGGATAACGAGCTGAGACATTTATGTCCCGTCAGAACCGACCGGGACGGACTTCACACACTTCTGTCTGTGCTGTGATCGATGGGGGAAATGAGTGACGACTTGGTCGAACACTGTAAACAGCTTTTCACAGTGAAGCGCCGCGGCCATCACTCACACACGTGACCGAGGCCGATCACACGTCCCGTGTCCAGCGGTTACATGAGGAGCAGCAGGCCCATAAAACGCTTCCACAGAGTCCAAGTGAACTGAACTCCTCCTCCCCCTTCTCCCCATCTTCCTCCCCCCACCCCCTCCTTCTCCTCCTCGCCATCATCCCATCGCTGTGCGCATCTGCGGGGCTGCAGGAGCAGAGCGGTATGAGTGAGACTTAGTCGCTGTCCTCGGGTCCTGCTCACAGGCATGAAAGACATTTAGATGAGAGACCAGTGGGGACCCGGGCTCGTCTGATATTTCTGATTAGTCCTTGATCCGCCTTCATCATGGGATTACGCGTTCTTGGCGCGCACTTTTACGCGTTCGCGTGCGTCTATTTATTTGCCTTTTTCCTGCAAGCTTCCCATTCCCAGAGAAGTCCCGGGACTCAGCAGGTTAATGGCCAGAGAGCGGCTCCCAGGCACACGCTCCAGTGGTCACACAACGGCCAGGTGTTTAGCATTTTCAGCCACGGCTCGCAGTACCAGCCACCGAGGCGCCGCGGCGCTCAGCAGGAGCAAGTGCAGCCCGGAACCGTCACCATCACCCGCGATGGGGGCGCGCGGGGACATTCAGACAACCAGAGCCCGTCAGGTGTCCACCAGGAGCAGCAGCAGCAGCAGAAGCAGCAGCAGCACCAGCAGCAGCAGCAGAAGCAGCAGCAGCACCAGCAGCAGCAGCAGAAGCAGCAGCAGCACCAGCAGCAGCAGCAGAAGCAGCAGCAGCACCAGCAGCAGCAGCAGAAGCAGCAGCAGCACCAGCAGCAGCAGCAGAAGCAGCAGCAGCACCAGCAGCAGCAGCAGAAGCAGCAGCAGCACCAGCAGCAGCAGCAGAAGCAGCAGCAGCACCAGCAGCAGCAGCAGAAGCAGCAGCAGCACCAGCAGCAGCAGCAGAAGCAGCAGCAGCACCAGCAGCAGCAGCAGAAGCAGCAGCAGCACCAGCAGCAGCAGCAGAAGCAGCAGCAGCACCAGCAGCAGCAGCAGAAGCAGCAGCAGCACCAGCAGCAGCAGCAGAAGCAGCAGCAGCACCAGCAGCAGCAGCAGAAGCAGCAGCAGCACCAGCAGCAGCAGCAGAAGCAGCAGCAGCACCAGCAGCAGCAGCAGAAGCAGCAGCAGCACCAGCAGCAGCAGCAGAAGCAGCAGCAGCACCAGCAGCAGCAGCAGAAGCAGCAGCAGCACCAGCAGCAGCAGCAGAAGCAGCAGCAGCACCAGCAGCAGCAGCAGAAGCAGCAGCAGCACCAGCAGCAGCAGCAGAAGCAGCAGCAGCACCAGCAGCAGCAGCAGAAGCAGCAGCAGCACCAGCAGCAGCAGCAGAAGCAGCAGCAGCACCAGCAGCAGCAGCAGAAGCAGCAGCAGCACCAGCAGCAGCAGCAGAAGCAGCAGCAGCACCAGCAGCAGCAGCAGAAGCAGCAGCAGCACCAGCAGCAGCAGCAGAAGCAGCAGCAGCACCAGCAGCAGCAGCAGAAGCAGCAGCAGCACCAGCAGCAGCAGCAGAAGCAGCAGCAGCACCAGCAGCAGCAGCAGAAGCAGCAGCAGCACCAGCAGCAGCAGCAGAAGCAGCAGCAGCACCAGCAGCAGCAGCAGAAGCAGCAGCAGCACCAGCAGCAGCAGCAGAAGCAGCAGCAGCACCAGCAGCAGCAGCAGAAGCAGCAGCAGCACCAGCAGCAGCAGCAGAAGCAGCAGCAGCACCAGCAGCAGCAGCAGAAGCAGCAGCAGCACCAGCAGCAGCAGCAGAAGCAGCAGCAGCACCAGCAGCAGCAGCAGAAGCAGCAGCAGCACCAGCAGCAGCAGCAGAAGCAGCAGCAGCACCAGCAGCAGCAGCAGAAGCAGCAGCAGCACCAGCAGCAGCAGCAGAAGCAGCAGCAGCACCAGCAGCAGCAGCAGAAGCAGCAGCAGCACCAGCAGCAGCAGCAGAAGCAGCAGCAGCACCAGCAGCAGCAGCAGAAGCAGCAGCAGCACCAGCAGCAGCAGCAGAAGCAGCAGCAGCACCAGCAGCAGCAGCAGAAGCAGCAGCAGCACCAGCAGCAGCAGCAGAAGCAGCAGCAGCACCAGCAGCAGCAGCAGAAGCAGCAGCAGCACCAGCAGCAGCAGCAGCAGCATCCCCGTGGACACGTGTCTCCGCTCCAGCGGCTGTTCAGAGGATCCGAGCGACGCCAGCATCACCAGGAGCGCCCGGGGACGCAGACGCGCAACAGGTCCAACGACACCCAGGACAGGGTCTCTGTCAGCCCGTCCCTGCCCAGGAGAGACGACATGATGGTCGGTGACGACCCCTATGACCCCTACAAGTCATCTGACCCCGACAATCCATACTACAATTACTATGACGTTTACGAGAGACCCAGACCGAGGTCCAGACCCGGCTATGGCACAAGGTATCATCAGTACGGTAAGACTGGAGAGTGGTCCCCAAACCAGCAACCTCCTAATGTGCTTTTATTTCCCCCTGTATTCTCACTTTGATATAAAAAAAACAACATGGATACTAGGAGCTGACGTCACAGCCCATAGTTATTCCATAATCAGTACAAAGAAATTCGTTTTTTTCATCTATAAATGTTTTTAAAGAAGAACATTGACGTTTACGGTCAAAACCTCAAACAACTGTAAAAAAATCATTCCTACAGTTTTGTTTTGTTTTTTTTCAGCATTACAGAGAGCTGTACGTATGCAGGCAGTGACTTCAAGATAAACATTCTGTACAGTCTCTGATAGATCTGGAGAAAGAGTTCCAGATGGAGGAGTCTGGGGGGAAAAAACTGTTGGGAAACTTTACAGGGTTAGGGAGAGCAGAGTTCCCTGTGGTGACGGCAGGAGTTAGTTAGTTAGTTTAACAATCACCTACAGACACAACTGACGTCCACAGACTGAAGAAACAGAAACTACAACAGTCTTGTCCTGCGACACCTGAACGCCACATTAGTGACGTGCAGCTTTTGTTTCTTAATGTAGAGGAAGTAGTAACTTTTTGTTAGTGTTTTATTACCCA